>NC_087153.1:36035521-36045521 GCF_035594125.1 Scylla paramamosain | reverse complement strand
CCTCCTTCTATCCCACGATCCACGCCACGCCCTCCCCTCGTCCTCCCCTCGTCATGCGCAGCCACGTCTCATCCCTACTTAGGTCACAACTCATCCGCCACACCCTCCTCATTTCTCTGCCTATTCATCTTCTTCCCTCTAGCTCTTCCCGTTCCTTCCCTTCTCTCCCCTCTCCTCTCTTCATCATCGTATTCTTTATTCCTTCTCGTTTCTCCTCCCTGTCACGTTTCCTTCCCTCTCTTCTTCCTCTTATTTACTCCTTTCATCTTCCTTCCCTGTCACTCTTCCTTCCCCTTCCTTCCCTCCTCCTCGCATCTCTTAATCATCTATTCTTTATTCTCCTTTCATCTCCTCTTTAACTCATCCTTCCCCTTCCTTCCCTCCTCTCTCATTCCCTCTCATTATCACTTCATCTTATTCTCCACCTCATTCATATCACTTCACTTCATTCCTTCTTCATTCCCTCTCATTTCCTCTTTACTCGCTCCACTCTTTTGTCCTCCTCCCCAACAAGTCTTGCTGTACCCACTACCCACACTCCTCCCTACCCTCCTCCCCAGTCTGCTTCAAACAGCCTACCTCTTCGTCCTGCCGTCTCCCACCACCTGCCCTTCTCCTAGTCGCCTCTCCCCCGTCTCCCCTCTGCATTTCTTCCTTGCTAACGTTGTTTACTAAGTGCTTAAGTGATGCTTATGATGATTAAGACAGCAGCATGTCTATCTCGTCCATTGCCTCCTCCTCCTCCTCCTCCTCCTCTTCCTCTTCTCTTAAGAAAATATAAAAGTATGAGTATTAATGAAATTTTGTAAAGTATGACATACACTTAACAGCACTTCACCTTTCGCCTTTGTCTCTATCTATTTTTCTCCTCCTCCTCCTCCTCCTCCTCTTCCAGTTTTTGCGAGTAAGTAAAGGAGAAAAAAATGTATACTCTTCACTTCACATTATTTGCGTTTCTTTCAGCATTCTTTGCAGCAGGAAATGAAAAAAAAAAAGATATTTACATATATATATATATATATATATATATATATATATATATATATATATATATATATATATATATATATATATATATATATATATATATATAAAGTTTGGCCAACGAATGAAAATCAAGTGAAAAATCAACGAATATTGAAATTGTGAAGAGTAGAGAATATGAAAGAATGAAAAAATGAGAAAAAAATATATATGAGATACGAGTAATTAAGAATAAGTAATAATGAAACAGTCGAATAATAATAAAAAAAATAACTGAAAAGAAAACGAAGGAGATATTGCGACAGGTGTTTTTTTTTATTTCCATTTTCTTTTTTCTTCTGCATTTTCTCTTCCTTCGGTCACGTGATTGAGGATTAGCAGGATTTTTATATTGAGTAAATCAATCATGATAATAATAATAATAGTAATAATAGTAGTAGTAGTAGTAGTAATAGTAGGAGTAGTAGTAGTAGTAATAATCATGATAATAGTATGGAATAAGTCACGATAAAAGTAATAATAATGACAAAAGTCTTGGTGTTTTTCTCCTAGTGTGTGTGTGTGTGTGTGTGTGTGTGTGTGTGTGTGTGTGTGTGTGTGTGTGTGTGTGTGTGTGTGTGTGTCTTTATTCATGTAATTGATGAGGTCAAAACAATAATGTGTGAACTTGAAAATGTGTGTGTGTGTGTGTGTGTGTGTGTGTGTGTGTGTGTGTGTGTGTGTGTGCTCTTTCCCAAGCCTTTCTTTTTTAAGAATAAGCGTGTTCGTACATGCGTGAGTGTGTTTTTATGTGTGTCTTTGTGTGTGTTTTGTTTCTCTTAATGTGTGTGTGTGTGTGTGTGTGTGTGTGTGTGTGTGTGTGTGTGTGTGTGTGTGTGTGTGTGTGTGTCTCGTTCTCCATCATTTAATTCTCTCTCTCTCTCTCTCTCTCTCTCTCTCTCTCTCTCTCTCTCTCTCTCTCTCTCTCTCTCTCTCTCTCTCTCTCTCTCTCTCTCTTATAACTGTATGCAAATTACTTACCATTTATTTATTCTTTGTAACATTTCCATCTTCCTTCTTCACAATTTATTTTCATTTTTCAATTATCTGTTTATTTTCCCTCCCTTTTTCTTCTTCCGTCTTCTCTTCAGACCTTGAATGTAATTTACTTGTATCCTTATTTTTTTCCTTCCTTTCATCCCACACTCCTCTCGCTCTGCCTGTCCCTCCCTTCCTCTCTCTCTCTCTCTCTCTCTCTCTCTCTCTCTCTCTCTCTCTCTCTCTCTCTCTCTCTCTCTCCGGTTCAAGGTAATAATTTGCCTCCAAGGGTTTGCTATCGTTAATTATGGAAGCATGTAGGTGTACAGAGGCATACGTGTGTGTGTGTGTGTGTGTGTGTGTGTGTGTGTGTGTGGTGTAAGTGATGATTTATATTAAAGAAATGTAATAAGTTTAAATAAATGATGTTTACTACTACTACTACTACTACTACTACTACTACTACTACTACTACTACTACTACTACCACCACCACCACCGCCAATGCTGTTTTCATTGTTGTTATTGTTTTCGCCGTTGTTGTTGTTGTTGCTTTCGTTGTTGTTTGTTATTGTTGTCGTTCTTGTTGCTGTTGCTGTTGCTGCTGCTGTTTATCATCACCACTAAAAAGTCAAGGTCCAGGAATTTAAAGGGATGAGGGACATGACACACACAGAGAGAGATTGATAAAAAAAAAGAAAAAAATGAAAAGAGGGAACGGTGGGAATGACAGGAAGAGATGGATCGAAGGTTGAAGACATGAGAGAGAGAGAGAGAGAGAGAGAGAGAGAGAGAGAGAGAGAGAGAGAGAGAGAGAGAGAGAGAGAGAGAGAGAGAGAGAGAGAGGCAGAAGCAGGTAGAAAGCATCGGAAGAGGAGGAGGAGGAGGAGGAGGAGGAAGAGGAAGAGGAGATACATTAAGAAAAAGGCAATGGAAGGAAAAAGGAGGCTGGAGGCTGTAGGCTGAGGAACAGGAGGGGAAGAAAGGAAGGAGGGAGGGGGAGGGAAGGGAAGGGAGGTTCAGAGGAGGCCTACCCCCGGGGCCCTGAGGAGGAAGTGGTGGAGGCCTGACGAACCGTGAGAAATTAAACTCAAGTCTTGGTGTTTATGAGCGATGAGGGAAGGGGGAGGGAGGGGAAGAGGAAGGGGGAAGATGGGAGGGGGGTCAGAGAGGGGGGAAAGGAAGAGAGAGAGAGAGAGAGAGAGAGAGAGAGAGAGAGAGAGAGAGAGAGAGAGAGAGAGAGAGCGAAGGTGGAAATAGGGAAAGAGAATAGAGAAGAGAAAGATAGGAGGGAAGAGGGAAATGAGAGAGGAGGAAGGAGAAAAGGGAAGATAGGAAGGAAGGAAGTAGGAGGGAAATGAGAGATGAGTGAGGGGAAAAGGGAAGATAGGAAAGAAGAAGATTAGATGGAAAGGAGAAAGGAGGAAGAGGAAAAGATGAGGGGGAAGGTAGATAGAGGGAAAGGATGATTCTGAAGAAAGGAAGGAAGATAGAAGAAGATAGAGGAGGGGCTGTTTTTGTATAAATGTTTGAGGAGGAGGAGGAAGAGGAGGACGACCACGAAGATGAGGAAGAGAAAAAAAAAAAGGAAGGAGGAACTCAAAAGAAGAACAAACAGCAGCAGACTTGTGGGTCCTTATTGGGTTGTTGTGGGGTTCTACACTAACTGGAATAAGGTTAAAGAAATAGGAGAAAGAAGAGGAGGAGGAGGAGGAGGAAGAGGAGGAGGAGGAATGATAAATAAAGTTGAGATTGAGAGAGAGAGAGAGAGAGAGAGAGAGAGAGAGAGAGAGAGAGAGAGAGAGAGAGAGAGAGAGAGAGAGAGAGACGTTATTGTTAAGTAGGGGGCACGGGTCAGTGGGGAGGGCAAGAGGAAGAAAAGAAGAACAGGATAAGGAAGAGATGCCTTGTGTTTACCGCGCTTACTGATGTAAATGTTGAGCCTCGCCTTTGTTATGATAAGTGGCGAGAATAGGGCCTCTCCTCCCCTTTCCCTTCCCCTCCCCCTTCCACTTCCCCTTCCCTTCCCCTTCCTTCCCTTCCCTTCCCTTCCCTTTTCTTCCATTTTCTCTTATCTGCCCTCCTTACTTTCTTACTTTCCTTCCTCTTCTCTCTCTTCTTCTCTCCTATCTATTTATTTCCTTCACCTTCCCTCCCATCCTCTCTTCTCGGCCTTCCTTGCTTCCTCCCTTTCCTTCCCCTTTTTCTGTTTTTGTAACTTCTATTTATTTATTTTTCGTCTCATTCCCTCCTTTCCTTTCTTCTTCTTTCCTCTCTCTCTCTCTCTCTCTCTCTCTCTCTCTCTCTCTCTCTCTCTCTCTCTCTCTCTCTCTCTCTCTCTCTCTCTCTCTCTCTCTCTCTCTCTCTCTCTCTCTCTCTCTCTCTCTCTCTCTCTCTGTTCTTGCCTTACTTTCTCTTCATTTTCCTCCCTTCCCACACTAATCTTATTTTCTGTTTCTTTTTATTCCCTTTCTCTTCTATTTTTCTTCTTGCCCCTTTTCCTTTCCTTCCTCTCCCTTTTCTGTCTTCTTCTTCCATGTACTTGCATCTTATTCCTTCCCCTTTCCTTTCTTCCCTTTCCTTCCCATCCATTCCACTAGCGTTTCTCCTTCCTTCTCCTCATCAACCATTTCCTTCATCCTCTCTCTCTTTCTATACGTTCCCCAATTCCTCTTCCCTAGTTTCTCCCATCACTCCCCCTCCTTGTCCTTCCCCCATCCCTCGCCATGTAAATTTCACTCCCTGCCTGCCTCATTTACTGCTCTATCACCTGCTTCACCTGTGTCTGATGCCTCGTGTCCGCCCTACCTGTTTCTCTCTCTCTCTCTCTCTCTCTCTCTCTCTCTCTCTCTCTCTCTCTCTCTCTCTCTCTCTCTCGAATTATTTGTTGTTTTGTTTTGTTTGTTTGTTTGTTTGTTTGTTTTCGAGAGTTTGTGGTGATTTTTTTGTGTATTTTTTTTTTTTTTTGCTATTATTTCACTTTTATTTTAATTTTGTTTCGATATTTTCTTTTTTCTTTTCTTTTTTTCTTTTGCTTTACTTAATTTCTCGTCTCTTGCTTTAATTGTTCCGGTTATTTTTTATTTTATTTTATTTTATTTTATTTATTTATTTATTTATTTATTTATTTATTTTATTTATTTATTTATTTATTTATTTTTTTTTTTTTTGTAACTTCCAGTATATGATATTTTATAAGGTGTGATTTCATTGTTACTGTTGTTCTCGAATTTTTTTTTCTCTTTTCTTTATCTTTTTCCTAACCTTTCTTTTAAGTGAGTCATTCCTGTTTTCGAGGGTTACGTGTGATGTGATGGTGGCTGGAGAGAGAGAGAGAGAGAGAGAGAGAGAGAGAGAGAGAGAGAGAGAGAGAGAGAGAGAGAGAGAGAGAGAGAGAGAGAGAGAAAAATATACGTTAGGGAGACCGATCAAGCACACAAACAATAATAACAAATAAATAAATAAATAAATAAATAAGGAAAAAAATAAACAAGAAAATAAAGAAGACGAATAAATAAATGAACACAAATAGAACACAAAAACAAACGAACACTCATCACACTTCTTTAGTCATCAACCTAACCTAATTTCCTGTAGCACTGATGTGGGTGATGCGGAGGCCACGATAAATTAGGCAAGGTGAAGAGGGTATGTGTATATTTGTATGTATGTATGTGGAACAGTGATAAATGTGTTGGGGAGTGAGGATAAGGTGCATATAGGTGACTGGGATGGGGTGTAGACATGTGACTAGGTTAAGGGGAGTAGTGAATGGAGGAGGGGAGGGGGTGATGCCATGCGTGTGTAAATAAGGAAATAAATAAAGAAAAGATGAATATGATAAATGAACACAGAAAATCAATACACTTCACAGCATACCACTTTCTTCACCCCCGCCATCCACCTTCCAAACATAAAAGTAACACAGAAAAGTAAGTAGATAATCAGGAATAAGGGAATGAAAAGAGTTGACACATTTATAGTTTTAGTTCTCTAAGTATCCCCCTTTTTGTCCCATTTTCATTACTCAATATTTTTTTTTATTCCCTCACCTAAGTTCCTAAGAAGTCACAACCAAAGCTTCACCTACGCATCAACATTTATCCCTCTTTTTCTATTTATCGTTCCTTGCTATCACTCTGTTTCCTATTTACTCATCCTTACCCTTGCACGATTCTCTATATTCTACTAGCACACTCTTCCTATTTATTAATCCTTCCTATTACACTTTTCCCTATTTATTTCCATCCTCCTATCACACTATTTCCTGTATTCTTCTCCTACCAGCACACTCTTCCTATTTATTCTTCCCTTCCTATTATACTTTTCTCTATTTATTCCCTCCTTCCTATCACACTATTCCCTATATTATCCTTCTATCATTATTTCCTTATTTACGTGTCCAGGAAGCCTCTCCAAACTTAGCTACACAATCATTTTTTTTTCTGTCTCTCTCCTTTTTTTGTCCCCATGATTCCTATTCTCTTTTATGGTGTGTCTTGTAAAGCCCTGTATTTCCTCCGCGGCACAAGGCACGCCTGCCCTCAGAGGCTTCAAGGCCAAGGAGACAGAGCTGAACAACGAGGCAAGGCGTATATAAATGTTAATGTTTGACCCTGACTTTATATATATATAATTTTATTTATTTATTTTTTTCTTTATCTTTTACCCTTCCAAATTCAGAATTCTTGCTACGACATTGGGTTTTAATAGATTTCCGATCCTCGCCCTTACAGCTTGCGTAGGAAAAAAATATATATTGTTTAGTACTATTGTTGCCTTAACTTGCTTCTGCCGCCTCCTTCTGTATCTTTTCTTTGTTTTCCAAACTCAGAAATCTTAATATTGGGTGTTTTATTTTATGTATTTATTTTATTTAGACACCTGGTATTCGTTCTGTCTTTGTTTACGTCAAAAAAAAAACATAATTACTTGTTATTCTCTGCCTCCACCAGTTGTATCTTTTTCCTTAACTTGCAAACTCAGAAATCTCACTACAGTCTTAGCATCTTCCAGGGACAGTCGACTCTTGCTTTCACTATATTTACGTAGAAAAGGGGAAAAAAAAAGAGTTATCTATCATTATTACCTTACCATGCTCCTGCCGCTTACTGCTGCATCTTTTATTTAGCTTCCACGCTTAGAAATCTTACAATGGACTGTTTTTTTTTCTTTTCTTTTCTTTTCTTACTGGTACTTAATCCTCGCCCTCCCTATGTTTACGTGAACAAAACTCATTACCTTTTTATTGTTCTACCTTGTTTCTGCTTCCTCCTGGCGTATATTTTCTTTTTTTCCTCAACTTCTAAGTGCAGTGGTGTGGAGTGGTCATAGCAGTTTTCATGGTCACTCGAGCTTCGCCCTGCTTATGTTGGTGTGTAAAAAGATCCTTACCTGTTTTCTCTACCTTGCAACTCCCTCGCTCACCTGTATCCATTGCTTCAACTTCCAAATGCGAGATGTTATTGTGGTCTTAGTATTTTTTATAGACACTCGACTCTCCTCCTGCGTATGCTTGTGTGAAAAAAAGACCACTATTGTTATTATCATGCCTTTTTCCTTCCTGTCTTCTCTACACCAGCTGTATCCATTGCCCTCACTTCCAAATGCAGGAATATTACTAGTTTTATCATTATTATACATACTCGAGCCTCACTTTGCCTATGTTTCTGTAAAAAAATAAAAAATAATAAAAAAACATTGCTATTGCTTAATGTTACTCTACCTTCATCTGCCTCCTGAAGTTATTTCTCTCACTATGTTAAGATATTTCTCTCACTACTTGTAATATCTAAGGTACAGTACAATAAAACATATCAAATGTCTCCTACAGCTGTATCCAGTGTCTTAACTTATACAGAAATTTTACTTTGGTCTCAGTTTTTTTTTCTCTCTCTCTCTCTCCCTCCCTGCTTCTCCCTCCCTCCCTCTTCATAGTCACTCGAGCCTCGCCCTGCCTATGTCTGCCTGGAAAAAAAAGACTATTACCCTTTACCTATTATTATCCTGCCTTGGCCCTGCCCCCGCACCTGCCCCGAGCCCTCCAACCCTCCAGACCCCCAGCCCTCCAGCCCTCCAGCCCTCCATCCCCCTACCCCTCCACTCCCTCCATGCTCCATCCACCCCTTCTCTCCTTCCCCCCTCTCTCCGCCTGTCCCCACCCTTGTTAGGTGTCCTCGCCTTAGCCGCGGCCCGAGACCCCGACTGCTTTATGGCCAAGAATGCCGTCCTAGTGTAGCTGAGAGAGAGAGAGAGAGAGAGAGAGAGAGAGAGAGAGAGAGAGAGAGAGAGAGAGAGAGAGAGAGAGAGAGAATTTCTGTAATGTCGTATCATGGCCACTGACAGAGATTCTTTTCATAATCTCCTTCCTTTCGTCCATTCCTTTCTCTTTTTCTCTCTCTTTTTCATATTTTTCCTGGCCAGTCTTTCTTTCTCTTATTCATTCTTGCCGATATCTCTTCCTTTTCATTCCTTCTTATCGATTTTTTCCCTCTTATTCCTTCTTATTGTTTTTTCTTCCTTTTATTCTTTCTTGTCGATTTTCCTTCCCTTTATTTCTTCTTGTCGATCATTCTTTCTCTTATACATTCACATCGATCATTCATCCTCACACTCCTTCTCGTATCAGTGTCATGGAAGAAAATCATAAGCTCTCAGTAGGACAAAAAAATTCGTATAATCCTCCTCTCAGCTTTGTCTCCCCGCCCCCCTGTCCAGCTTCCCTTCCAGACCTCCGTGTTCTATCCTTATTACAGCTGCGCATCTCGACCTTCATGTGTCCCCACCTTGTTTTCTCATCCTCGCGCTTTCATTAACACCAACGGTTACTTAACTTCAACGTAACAGTTTTCCATTAATCTCTCCATCAGTAGTTTTAAGTTTCCTTCCATCTCTCACTCTCTCTCTCCCAAAAACGTAAAAAAACTCACATATTAGACAAAAAGGATCAATAAACATCTTTCCCTCTCCTAAAACTCTCCTGATTTTTTTTTTTTTACCGTTGTTGTTTCTTCTTGATCTCCATATTGTGTGTTCTAGAGTGTGAATTTGATAGATAACACAGACATCAAAAGTTAACAAAAGATTCTAGTGCAGACATACAGTACAATTTTAACAGATACCACTCACCTCAAGCTTGATTAATAACATGTTGTACTATTTGTATAAGGTGTAATTTCCACAGATGCCAGATGACCTAAAGTTTTGTGAACAATTATAGTGCAAGTGTACAGTGACAGACGCCAGTGCCCTCAAGCGTAATGAAATGCTCTGCTGCAGATTTACAGTACAATTAAATTGAATCAAATCTTTTATATCCTGAAGTTACATTCTTACCCATTAAATGTTTGTATTCCTCAGATGAAGTAAAATCTATCATTATCATTAACTATTAGATGCTTAGAGCCTTCCCACTACCACATTGAGAGGAGGAGGAGGAGGAGGAGGAGGAGGAGGAGGAGGAGGAGGAGGAGAAGAAGGAGGAGGAGGAGGAGGAGGAGGAGGAGGAGGAGGAGGAGGAGGAGGAGGAGGAGGAGAGGTTTCGGGGGTGGTCGGAGGAGGAGGAAGAGGGAGAAGAGGAGGAGGAGGAGGAGGAGGGTGAGGAAACCATTCAAGGGTGGTCTCCGTCAAAGGAAGAGGAAGAAAGGAGGAGGAGGAGGAAGAGGAGGAGGAGGAGGATGAGGATAAGAAGACCATTCAGGAGTGGTCGTCGTCTGAGGAAGAGGAAGAGAGGAGAAGGTGGAAGATAAGGAGGAGGAGGAGGAGGAGGAGAAGGAGGAGGAGGAGGAGGAGGAAGAGAGGAGGAGGGAAAGGAGGCCAGGACTCCCTCACTCCTCCTCTGAACATGGAGTCACTTCTTTCCGAATTTATGATGTGGACCACCGGAGACCGATAGACCCACACACTCTGGGGGTCCGCTGAGTCTGACGGGTGGGGGTGGGAGGGGAGAGGGAGGTGGAGGGAAGAGGAAGAAGGAAGGAAAGTAGCCAGGTAGGAAGAT
>NC_087153.1:36018021-36030521 GCF_035594125.1 Scylla paramamosain | reverse complement strand
CTCATCTGTCGGCGTCCCCAGCGACCTGAGTCTGCGCAGCATGTACAGCCTGTAGGTAGCTGATCTCACGGTGCTGGCGACATGCTGCTTCCAGGTCAGCTGGTCGTCCACCGTGACTCCGAGAAGCTTGGCACATTGGACCACCTGGAGGGGGTGAGGGCCCACTGTGAGCCGGGGAGGGGGCACTGGTACAGAGGAGGTACAGAAATGCATCACCACAGTTTTGCTGTGGTTGATGGTCATCCTGCTCTCCTCTGTCCACGTCTGCAGTCGCTCCAGAATTGCTTGCAGTGGCGAGTAGTCCGGGTTCTTGTTGGAAACTGGGACGCCCACGGTGCAGTCGTCCACATACTTCCAGCGATGGGGGGTGTCGGTGAGGGCGTCGTTGATGAGGAGGAGGAAGCATAGAGGACCCATCTTGGTCCCCTGGGGGACTCCACATGTCAGCTGTTGGAAATTAGAGACAGAGCCCTGATAGCGAACGGCCTGACGTCTCCCTGTGAGGAAGTCGGCTAGCCACGCTATCAGATTAGGAGGGAGACCCAGACTTACTGCCTTGCTGATGACAACAGTGTGATCAACTAGATCAAAGGCTTTTTTGAAGTCGACAAAAGCAACAGCTAGAGAGGTGTTTCGCTTGTCCAGGTGGCTGTGGATGAATTCAAGGAAGCTGGTCAGGTAATGTGAGGTGGAGGTGGCTTTAATATTTCCGAATTGTCTGATATCCACGGTGTTACAAATTTTGGTGTATGCCCAGTCATATACAAAATCTTCACAAATAAGGCTAGGGATGGGGGTGATAGAGACTGGCCTGAGGTCATTGAGTGACTGAGGACTGGAAGTTTTGGGGATGGGAGTGACATAAGATGTCTTCCAGTCCGCGGGGCAAGAGTGTTGGGAGAGTGAGGCGTTTATTATGGAGCATAGCGGTGTTGCTAGCTCTACAGCAAATTCCTTGTAAATTTTTATAGGAAGGTCAGTGGGTGTGGTGGATCTTGGTCTAAATTTAAGTATTCTCTTAAAAACATCCATCGCCTGGACAGTGTGTGGAGGGGAGGGAGCGGGCAGATAGGCAGGAAGCGGAGTGGTGTGGAGGGGAGGAAAGGTTTGACAGATAGCAGCAAAGTGATCGTTCATCTCCTGAGCCGCGAGATTAGCAGGAAGGTGTGAGGTGCAAGGAAGGGATGAAGTGTGCTTTTGTAAGCCACACAAAGCTTTGATCTTAGCGTACCACTGTCTGTTGTTGGTCAGCTTGAGGTGGTGTGTGTGTGTGTGTGTGTGTGTGTGTTTTTTACCAGACCGTACACCAAGTACCTTCACGCTGTAGTACATTGATTACCTACAGGTTTAATGTAAGAAAGGGTTCCTCTCTTCGACAGGTAGCATCCTCTTATTGTTATTCATTTGTTATTATTCATGTATTCCCGATTTATTCATTTTTATCCTTTTCTAGTCATTCTCATTAACCTTTTTTTTTCTCAGCTTCCTTGAAATGAACGACCTTAAAGATGATATATTCTTGTTCTTAAACGTTCTTACTTTTTATCCTCTATCTTTCGTCTTTCTTATTTGTTCCCTCGTCTCATTTTTCTCACTTTTCATCTGTTCGTTCCTCTTATTTCCTCTTTTTTGTTATTTTTTTTCATTGTTACATAGTTTTGTTATGCATTTCACTCTTGCCTCATTCAGTTTAGTTCTTCCCTTTGGTTGCATTGTTACTAATATTCACGTTATTTTTCCTAGGGTAGGTTAGGTTAGGTTTGGTTAGGTCAGGTGAGGTTAGGTCAGTTTTGGTTAAGTTAGGTTCAGTCACGTTAGGTTTGGTTAGGTTCAGTCAGGTTAGGTTTGGTTAGACTAGCAAATCTAATCTCTTTTATCTCTAAGCTAATCTTACCTAATCTAATCTCTCTCTCTCTCTCTCTCTCTCTCTCTCTCTCTCTCTCTCTCTCTCTCTCTCTCTCTCTCTCTCTCTCTCTCTCTCTCTCTCTCTCTCTCTCTCTCTCTCTCTCTCTCTCTCTCTCTCTCTCTCACATGCTCAGCTTATATCGTGACTCTCCTCATTTTTTCAGTTTTTTTTTTTCTCGTTCACGTTATTCTCTCTTCTATTTACGTTGTTATTATTAGTTACGTTTTTTTCTATTATTTTCCTTCACATCCATTCTTTCATCTTCCTCAATCATTCCATTTTTGTCTCACCTCGTTCACGTTTATTATTTCCCCCGGTAATTAACCCTTTTTACCTTTTACCTTGATCTACTTCACCATGTTCTTCTTCTTTTCTTACATTTTTTTTTTCCCTCTCCTCTCTACCCTTTCATCTTTACTCCTTTTTTTCACTTTGTTCGCTTTTCTTCGTGAAATAATGCTGCTGTGTATTTGATTTTGAATTTTTTTTTATTGTTATTATTTTTTCGTGTTCATTCTGTCATTCGCAATCCCACTAACACCTGCCGTCATAATTCATGTGTTTTTGTGAAGCCTGGACACGCAGTTATTAAAGGTGAACTGTTGGAGTCACGGAAGTATTAGTGTTGTAAATTCAAATACGTATTCCGCTTGTTTTATTTTATTTTTATTTTATTTATTCATTTATTTATTTATTTATTTATTTATTTATTTGTACAGTCGTCACATTTGCGTATTTTGTTTGTTTTGAATTCAACTACGTATTCTTTCCGTTTGTTTGTTTGCTTATTCTTTTATTTGTTTGTTTGTTTGTTTATTTATTTATTTATTTATTTATTTTTCTAGCCGTGACTTACATTTTTTTTTTTTTTGCTTTGAACTCTATCTGCGCATTTAGAGAGCGAGTGTTTTAAATGAATGTGCAACGTATTTTATGTGTATTTTATGTGTATATGTTTTTTTTCTGTGTGTATTTGTAGTTCTGCAGTTTCTGGCTGTTATTTTCTGACGTTATTTTTATTTACTCATTTTTTTCTTTCTTGGCCCGTTTTAGTAAGTTTTTCTGCGTATTAGCTCTTATGGTTCACTTTTTTTTATGATTTTCTTTCTTTTTTTATTATTCTTTTCTGGCTTTTAAGTCTTGACGTTATCATCATTTTCCTTTTAACCCGTTCCAGTAAGTTTTCTAGATAATTGTTTTTATGCTTCACTTGTTTTCATTCTCATTTATGCTTATTATACCTTTCTGTGCAAGCGAACCTATTGAAAATATTAAAAAAAAAAGGCAGCAGAAATTAAGAAGAAAAAAAAATCATCCCGCTTAATTGCTCTTCCCAGTAAAAGTTAATTAAAGATTTTTTTTTCTTAACAGGTTGGCTAAAAGTATGGTAATGGGATACAGAAGTTATGTTTTTTTCTTTTTCTTTTTTGTCAGCATTGTTTTTGCTTCTAATTTTACGTAGTCCTGTTGTTTTTGCCTCTAATTCTACGTAATCCTGTTGTTTTTGCTTCTAATTCTACGTAATCTTGTTGTTTTTGCTTCTAATTCTACGTAATCTTGTTGTTTTTGCTTCTAATTTTACGTAGTCCTGTTGTTTTTTTGCCTCTAATTCTACGTAATCCTGTTGTTTTTGCTTCTAATTCTACGTAATCTTGTTGTTTTGCTTCTAATTCTACGTAATCTTGTTGTTTTTGCCTCTAATTCTACGTAGACCTGTTTGCGATCTTCCTTTCTTCTTATTTTTATTTCATTTTTTTTGCAAATGATACAGAAGTAGGATACATAAATGCTGGTAATGTAGCTTTGTATGATTCTGATTATCGCTCATTTTGTATTTTTTTTTATTTTTGTTGTTTTCTTCCTTTTTTTCTCATTCTAGTCATCGTATTACTTGGTGCCTGTCCTTTCTTTTCAGGGGAGGGTGGGGAGAGGGAGGGGAAGGGGGAGGGAGAGGGAGAGGTAAGGGTGTAGAAATGAGATACAAATTACATAATACATCCTGGTTAGGTAGCTTTATATAATTCTATTTATCATTATTATTTTTTTTTTCATTTCTGTCGCTTGTGCTTTTTTAATTCATAATTCTACCCATTCAGTTTGTAATCCTCTTTTTTTTTCGCCGGACTTCTTCTCATTACCATACTTAATTAAGGAAAAGTTTAATCCCTTTCATTCATATACTGGACTGCATTATATATTTTTTGCAGATGTAGTTTTTTTTTTTTTCTAGTCAGTACACGTTCTTCCTGCGCATTGCTGATTTCTTTCCAGTTTTCTTGTCATGTTATTTAATTGAGGAAATATTTCGTTTTCGCTCTAATTTGCATCATTAATATCTGCTGACGTACTTGTTCTCCTTGCTATTTTTTTTGTTTTTTTCATCAACACTTATATTTTTACTTCACTTGCTCCAATTTCTTTCTCATAACCTCATTTAATCTTGGAATGATTTGTGTTTCCATTCCATTTTCTATTACATATTTACACTTTCATATTAATTTCTCCTATGCGTTGTGTTTTCCTCCACTATTTATTATTTGACTGCAAAGTTTTCATTTTTTTTTTTTACATTTTTTTTTCATATATCAAGGAAACGTTCATTTTATTTATCGTACTTGAATTACACTATGTACGTATTTCTTCTGGTATATTTAATTGCTGAGTTTCATTCCCTTGCCTTCTACGTAACTCTTTTTTTTTCCCCGAGTTCCCTTCTCATTTCCATATTTAATCAAGGGAAGGTTTGTTTTCCAGGAAATTTTGCATCACATATTTCTCCTAATAGAACTAGTTGTTGTGATTGCTGTTATTTTTCCTCCCCAGTTCTCTCTCTCTCTCTCTCTCTCTCTCTCTCTCTCTCTCTCTCTCTCTCTCTCTCTCTCTCTCTCTCTCTCTCTCTCTCTCTCTCTCTCTCTCTCTCTCTCTCTCTCTCTCTCTCTCGTTTCTTAACCTCTCCTTTCTTATGTAAGTTTTGTTTTCTTTTATTTATCCTTATTTATTTCTTTTCATAATTTTTTTTTTTTTGCTATCAATTGTACTTTTTATTCCTGCCTCACTTCTCTAATGCCTCACTTTTATTCTATATTAGGTGTCTTTGTTTTCTTGCCCTTTTCTTGATGTTTTCTTCCTTTTTATACATATCTTTTCCCTGTTTATCACTCTCTCTCTCTCTCTCTCTTTTTCCTACCTCTTCTTTACCTTCTTTTATCTACTATTTTCTTATTTTCTTCCTCAGCGAGAATGTATACGTATAATATATGCAATACAACCTCACCCCTCTCTCATATACTTCCTTGTTTAAGTTTTCGTGTTTTTGTTTGCATTCCCCGCCTCTCGTGTGTGTCAGGCTCCTATTATTTACTTGTGTTGTCATGTTCAGGTTCTCTTATCACACATCCATCCTGCCTGTAAAAGTAAGCACTGGTTTGGAGACTCACTGGTTCTAAGATTTGTTTGTTTACCTTACCTTACCACCACCACCACCACCACCACCACCACCACCACTACCATCATCATCATCATCATCATCATTATCATAAATTTTTCGTTCTGGATGCTTGTTTTTTTTCTACTTGGCTTATTTTCTATTTTTTTTTATTTGTTTTGCTTTGCTTTGCTTTGTTTGTTTGTTTGTTTGTTTGTTTGTTTGTTGTTGCTGTTTGTTGGATGCTATTGTTGTTGTTGTTGTTGTTGTTGTTGTTGTTGGTGGTGGTGGTGGTAGTTGTTATCATTTTTTAATTTCCTCTTCCTCTTCTTCTTCTTCTTCTTCTCCTTCTCCTTCTCCTTCTTCTTCTTCTTCTTCTTTTTCTTCTTCTTCTTCTTCTTCTTCTTCTTCTTCTTCTTCTTCTTCTCCTTCTTCTCCTTCTTCTTCTTCTTCTTCTTCTTCTTCTTCTTCTTCTTCTTCTTCTTCTTCTTCTTCTTCTTCTTCTTCTTCTTCTTCTTCTTCTTCTTCTTCTTCTTCTTCTTCTTCTTCTTGTGTCCTGCTGGTTCACGTGGTCTCACTTGCTCCTCCTTTTCCGCGGTGACTTTGGCAATGAAAGGCGTTGTGGTAAAGCTTGTTTGAGTTTTGATCTCCCTGTCGCTTTGTGTCCTGTTGCTTTACGTGCTCCAACTTGCTGCTCCTCCTCCTCCTCCTCCTCCTCCTCCTCCTCCTCCTCCTCATTGGCCTCGGCATTCCCAGTGGTGTCTGAGCGTAGCATCATTTAGTGTTTCAGTGTGATGAGGGTTTCTATATATTCTTCCAGGGCTTAATTGGTTTACATGAGATGAACTGTTTTCTCTTTATATTTTATGGGTTAATGATTAAACCGGGTATTTATTTATTTTCTTTCTGTATATTTTATGGGTTGATGATTAAAGCCTGGTACTTTCTTATTTATTTATTTATTTTATTTTCATGTATTTATTTGTTTATTTTTAGTAGTTTGACAGCCTCCTTTGTGCATAATAAAGTAGATGAGTACATTTTCTCTTATATTTTCCATCATTCCGTCCTCCTCTTCTTCCCACGGACGCATGTATATCATTATCTTTGCAATTTGGTATCATTTAATCACCTTACTCTTTCATTCCACTTTCATTACTAAAAGCTATTAAGAATTCCTATCTCGTATGCAAATGGTGCCAGAATATTCTTTATGTTTGCAGTTTTATGTATTTTAAATAATTCTGCGTTCGCATTTCACGTCCATCACTATAAAATACAAAAAAAAAGAAAAGTCTTGTATTCCAAATGTAAATGCTTTCAGAAGCTTCTGTATATTTGAAGTTTTATATAGTTTAATCATTCTGCCCTTTCATTTCACTACCATCTAAGAAAAAAGAAAGAAACTACAAAAAAATAATTTCCATCTAAACATCAAAATAATGACAATTTAAAAAAAATTGTGTTTATATAATTGTCAGCGTCTGGGTCTTTTTCTTTTTTTCTTTTTTCTTTTTCTTTTTTCCTACCTTCTTGCTCACTGAGGCTCATCGTCCCCGTCTCTCCAGCCAGTGTCATTCTTTGCAGTTTTTAGCGTGCAGTATCTTAATTGCCTCATTTCCTCTCCTCCCAGGCGTTGTGGCCTCAAGCTACGCAGAAAATTATTGGCGTGGTGTGCGTCCAATCTTTTACCTGCATAATCTTCATATTTACCCAAGGTGTTTGCTCTCTCTCTCTCCCCACTTGGTATTTTAATTGGTGTGTTTTGTCTTTTTTCTTCTTTTCCTCTCTTCTGTGAATAAAGATCTTGTATGGTTTAGTTTGTTGTTACCTTTTTTTTTTTCATATACTTATTCATTCTGTACTTGTTTTCTCTGAAGGTGTATGATTTTAAATGTCTTAGTGATTGTCTTTCCTTTGTTTCTTCAGCAAATGAATAAGGTGTTTTGAAATATACTATCTTTTTATAATGTTAACCCAGTCTTCTTTTCATCATAATATTATACTTACACATTCTTTTACTCCTCTGAAGTTGACGCATTATTTCTGTCGCCTTACTGCTCACCCTTTCTTCATTTCTTGAGCAAAACAATAAAGTTCTCGTGTGGTTGGCTATAACTTGTGAATTTTTTCGTAATGATTCCTCACCGTAGCCTTCTTTCTTTATTTGTTCATGTTCTTCGTCCGTGTAATCAGGATAGGCCAAGAAACAATGGGTTCAAGTAAAATTTAGAAAGAGACAGAAAGGAATTAGTTCTCAGTTAGAGTGGTAGATGAACAGATAAGTGAAACGAACTCCGTTATCAGGTTGTTAATACCGAATCATTAGGGAGCTTTTAAAGAATATTGTACAAATTTATGCATGAGGATAATAGGTGGAAACAGGTAGGTAGGTTTCTCACGTGTAGACCTGACGGCTTCTTGCAACTTCATTTGTTTTCTTATGTTTTTTATGTTTTTGTGTTTAATATTCCTTTTTCTCATGTGATGTTTTTTTCTTTTTTTATGTTCTAATGCTCCTGTTCCTCTTATGCTGTAATGTTCCTTTCTCTCATGTCGTGATGACCCCATGTCCCAATGCTCTCTACCCACACGTGCTAATACTTCTCTCTTCCCCCAGCTTGTGTCGGAGCTCGGCGTGTTGCTGTACCGCGCCCTGGACTTCAGCCTGGCCAGCGATGAGGAGCGTGACCTGTCGCCCTCCCTCAACCACCTCATTGACCTCATGACCTCGGCAGGTGAGTGACTCCAGGCCCCTCACCACCCAGTCATTCTCGCCTCCTCCCTCACGCCTCACCTTTCCTCTACTTCTTTATGACCGGTATTCAGAAACTCTTTGCTCTCTCACCACGATTGTTTTCAAAAGCCTCAGAGATGATTAGCCGGATTCTCAAGTGTGTTCCTCATGTTAGTAATGTATAAATGTTGTTAATCTGTCACTAGAACAGTTGAGAACAGTCAAAATCCGTGTAGCTTCATCACGACTATTTTCCAAGCCCACAGAGATGACTGATCGGATTCTCAAGAGTGTTTCTCCTGTTGATGATGTAGAAAAGTTGTATCTGTCTCTAGAAACGTAAAAAAAAAAAAAAAGTAATAGTAATAATCCTTAAAAACCTGTGTAGAGATGAATAATCTGGTTCTTAAGAATGTTTCTCCTTTTGATAACGTGGAAATGCTGTTAAAGAGTCACTAGAACCATAAAATCACTCTTAAGAACCCGTATCGCTTCAATTAGAGCCTTTTGAAAGTAGTGGAGGTGCGACCAGAAGTGTTTCAGAATATGGTCCATTTTCACAAGGAACGTCAGGACATTCTTTTCCTTCCCTTCGTATTTTCCTTTGCTTTTTTTTTTCTTAATACTGTTTTTTTTTTCTCCGTAGCAATGTCAAAGGGTTAATTCGTGTTATTTTGTGAGTTTTTGTGCTTTATTTTATTTGCTATCGTCTTTTTTTTGTCTTCTTCTTCTTCTTCTTCTTCTTCTTCTTCTTCTTCTTCTGTAATTAAAAGAAGAATTTCGTGTTGTTTTGGATAAGTGGGTTTCTTTCTCAGTCAATTTTTGTTTCTTGTTCTTTTCTTTTTGTTATTTTATTTTTGTGTAGCCGTCGTCTTCGTCTCTCTCTCTCTCTCTCTCTCTCCTCTCTCTCACTCTCTCTCTCTCTCTCTCTCTCTCTCTCTCTCTCTCTCTCTCTCTCTCTCTCTCTCCTCTGTAATTCTCAATCTTTTGCCATTATCCTGTAATGTTATTTTTTCCTACTATTTATCATTTTTTCCGGAGTCCTTGTATCAATACACAACTCAGAACAAGAAAACTACTACTACTACTACTACTACTACTACTACTACTACTACTACTACTACTACTACTACTAATAATAATAATAATAATAATAACAGTGTAACATTAATTTTTCCTACCAAGTCTTTCTTCTTTCCCTTCTTGTCCTTGTTTCCCACGCAGGTGACGTCACTTCCGCCCCTACGGCGAGTCTGGAGGGGCGGAAGAGAGAAAGGAGGAGAGTGAGGGAGGGAGGGAGGGAGGGAGGGAGGGAGGGAGGGAGGGAGGGAGGAAGGGACAAGTGTTATCTCGTGAAGGTAATGTGAGGTATTCTCTCTCTCTCTCTCTCTCTCTCTCTCTCTCTCTCTCTCTCTCTCTCTCTCTCTCTCTCTCTCTCTCTCTCTCTCTCTCTCTCTCTCTCTCTCTCTCTCTCTCTCTCGTACCGTAACTATCTCGGGGTCTGTACTTACCTGACTAATTAATGGCGGGCCGCAGGTGGCTTTGGAAAATTTAAAAGGAATGAGATGCTTGGAAGTATTGATTACCTGTACTGGAGGAGGAGGAGGAGGAGGAAGAGGAGGAGGGAAAAGAAGGATGGTTTATGGGTGAAAAAGGAGATAGGGTTAGGAAGAAAATAGATTGGAGGGTGAAGAGGTGTGTTAAATTAGGCAACAGGTGTGAAAATTTGGAGAAATGGGAAGAGGAGGAGGAGGAGGAGGAGGAGGTGCTGGTGCTGGTGGTGTTGGTGATAATGGTGGTGGTGGTGGTGGTGGTGGTGGTAGAAAAGAAAGACTCACAGGCCAAATATTCTACAATCTACTTTACTGAGTTACTTTACGTTACTTTAGTGAGGTTACCTGCTGTACCAATTAAGATATTACAGGTGATTTTGAATAGCTACAGGTGGGAATGTTTTTTTTTTTTTTTTTTTACTTTGATTTGTCTTGTGTCCTTAATTCAGAATGGTTGTCTGGAAAAATTATAAGGAATCGGTAACCCAAATGAAAGCAAAATATGTAATGTAGTATCGAAAAGTGGAACAGGACATAAAATTTATCTTACTGGGTATAAAAAAAAAAAAAGGGATATAGGAAATAATTACGTTACCTAAAAAAAAGTGCAAACAGAAGTGCTGAACAAACTGAAATGAATAGAGATACAGAAAAAAGAATATGTGTGTATAGAATAAAGCAATCAAAAAATAAATGTCAAAAAAAAGAAGGAAACAAAACTGCAGAACTAACTGAAATGAAAAGAGATACAGAAAATATGTAAAGAAAACTAACCCCCCCAAAAAAAAATAAATGTGTAGAAAAATGCAAAAAAAAAAAAAAGAAAGAAAAAAAAAGAAAAAAAGAAAAAAAGAAAAAAAAGGTTATAAAGACTTTCGTGTCAAGGGTGAATGTAAAAACTGTGACCTGATCCGCGCCGCCTCGTCCCCGTGAGCCGCCTTGCCCAACACGCCGGAACATGTCTGCCGGGATGGTCACGTCGGGCACTAAGTGGAACGTAAGAGGATAACGATGTGGAAGTCTCGCTCACCCTCCGTTTGAGACTCCACAACTGAGAGAGGAAACTGAGACAAAAAAAAAAAAAAAAAACGAAAAGAAAGGAAAAGAAAAAGCCTTAAAATATCCGTACCAAGTTATTCCTTTAGTCTAATAATGATATGAAATTAATCTTTTTTTCTTTTTTTTTTGCTTAACTACTAATACGTATGTCTAATCATTGTTTTCACCATCCATTACCAAAATGTATATATTGAAAAACAGTGTAGCGGTAATACAAGAAAGGTTGAAACTGTTAAAAAAAAGTTAGAAATATCTCCATCTAGTAATTCCTGTCTAAAAAAAAAAAAAAAAAGGAAAAGAAAAAAAAAAGAGAAAATAAATCAGTGTTTTTAAACTTCATAATTTTCCACACATATATCAAACACCAATTCAGTTTTACAATCCAGGTACTAAATATCTAAGTCAGCAAGCAAAGTAACTATAATACAAAAAAAAAAAAAAGATTAAACTGTTAAAGAAAAAAAAATAGTTTTGAAACCTCACTATTTTTTGACACGTATACCTAACCCTCATTTATTCCTCCACAGTCCAGTTACAAATTATCTAATTCAATAAACAGAGTAGCAGTGGTAGAAGGTTAAAGCAGAATTGTATGAATTTCTCTATCAAGGCAAGTCTTCCAGCGCATTTCAATCAAACTTTAAGCACATGTGTACCTGGCGTCTTTCCAAACACACACATTAAACTCCCATTCCTTTTCGGTCCATTTTCTCTGTCAGGAAACGAGCAATGAAAGTAAACTGAAACTCAAATAAAAGAACAAGAATTAAAGGTTTATAAACATTTGAGGATTCCTTTTACTGTCAATGGCGTCTTTAAAAATCACTTCCTAAATTTGTACAAGTAGTAGTAGTAGTAGTAGTAGTAGTAGTAGTAGTAGTAGTAGTAGTAGTAGTAGTAGTAGTAGTAGTAGTAATTTATTGGCTACTCAACTCGTCTTTACCATCTACCATCCACCCTTTTCCTCACCATACTAATTGGAAAACTCAAATCTTGTATAAGAAATGCATAAGAAAAAAAAAAGTGTAATATTTTGACACCAAAGAAAAATCATCTTCACATTAGAAAAAAGGCACATAGATTTTACGTTTTCACCACTCAGACATACATACACTCAGACATACAGTTTTCTCAATAGTACAGTTCCCAGGCCACTAAGCAAGGCAACACCAGCATAGGAGTGTACGTAGGTCGGAGAAGCGAATCCCCAGCGGCACGCCACCATTGATATGACCATCGGGGAGCCGAACCATTTATTACGAGCTGTTGGTGTACATTTAGAAGCCACTTGCTGAGCCCCGTGCGTAAAATCATCACCAGTATCATTGGAGGCCAGGTGGGACGAAGGGAGCGAGGCCGACACGGAGGCAGGGAAGGAGGGAGGGAGGGACGGAGGGAGTAAAGCAGACAGGTAGGTAGGGAGGGTGGAAGGGAGAGAGAAAAGAAAGGTGCGTGTGTGAGATGTGATTCCGGAGAAGAAGAGAGAGGAAGGGAGGGAGGGAGGGAAATTTTTAGAAAGAGAAGGAGAGAGAGAGAGAATTAATACTGTAAAATCTAAACATATGAAAAAAGAGAGGGAATACAAAACGAAACAATTACAGGGCAACAAAAAAAAAGAAACAAAACAAAACAAAAGTACAAGAGATGAAAGGATCAAGGGAAAGATTAATGAACAAGAAACAAAGAGAGTGAAAAAACGAAGGAAAAAATCAAAAAGAGAAAGGGGTGGAGGAAGCAACAGGCGAGCTCCGTTGTAAAGGTGGAGTCAGGTGAGGCCTCTGCTGAGGTCACGGGGCGGAGGGGTGTGGGGCGTTGGACGGG
>NC_087153.1:35995521-36008021 GCF_035594125.1 Scylla paramamosain | reverse complement strand
GGAGTTAAGAACCATCCTCGATGCAATGTGTGAGTACCTGCGAAGCCAGCGCAACATCATCATGGATAGAAGAGACTTCTACTCCCGCGTGCAAGAAACGCAAGAAGGTTTTGACGACTTTTTATGTGCTGTAAAGGAAATCGCCAATTTCTGTGACTTTTGCGACCAGTGCATAAACCATCAGCTGCGTGACAGAATTGTCGTTGGGACACGAGACGAAGTGGCTCTGAAACGCATGCTGGAAAACAAGAAACTCACCCTTGAAAACGCCATAGATATTTGCAGAGCATCAGAGAGCGCTAACCAGTGTAGTGCAGTACTAAGGGGCGGCTCTCACTCTTCGAGCCATGGTGTGAACGCTGTCTCGAACTACAGGAAGGGCAGTTTCGGGGGCTCAAGCCCCACGGGCTGTTATCGTTGTGGCAAAGATTGTCGCAGTGACAAAAGGGGATGCCAGGCAATAGATAAAGTGTGTCGTAACTGCGGGAAAAGAGGGCATTTTGCGAGTGTATGTCAGCAGACAGTGAGGAAACGACGAGGAGCTTCGAGGAGTTCCTCAACTGTCTCTCCTCATCGCGGTGCAGGCCCGAGGCGGGGAGCCAGTGCCAGTGTATACCAGCTCTTATCAGGCGTATACACAAAGACGGTGACGGCACGACCTGCGCCCCAGGTGCTCATTACCGCCACACATCCCGCTGGAAGAGACAAGATTACGTGGACTCCTGACTCTGGGGCCGAAACGACCGTTATTGGCCTCGACACGGCAACACTCCTTGGAATCCCGCCCTCCAGCTTGGCGCCCGCTGATGGTGATGGACTTTATGCTGCCGGTAATCACCCCCTCACCTGTGTAGGAACTTTCTCGTCGCACTTGCAACTGGGCGACAGGGAAGCTGAGACTGTTGTGAGCGTGGTGAAGGAGGTGAAGGGGGCGCTGCTTAGCTGGTACGATTCCATCGCTCTCGGAATCCTCCCCGAAGATTTTCCGGCTCAAATCCGACCGCTACGCAGGGAAGAACAGCACACCGGCAACAGCTCCATCAAGTACCCGACCGCCTCGCAGCCACCTCTATCTACGCCCACAGAAGTGATCAGCTGGCCTCATTCCTACGACCCAACGCCACAGCAGCGTGCGGGGCACGCTGCTGCTGTGATCAAGGCCTTTCCCAGCGTCTTCGAAGCAAAGGAAGGTTTACGTGCAATGGCTGGTGGATCCATGGCCATCGACGCCCTCTCACGTGCTCCAGTACAGGACCCAGTGGAGGAAGAGGATGCTGCTACTTCTGGTGACCTCGACCCTCTCCACTCAGCGGTCATCTCAGCGTTATCTGCCACCAATGAGGACGGCGTCCGCTTAGCACCACTCCAGGATCAGACTGTGGAAATGGTACGTGCCGCAGCAGCAAGAGACGGGGAGTACTGCTTGCTCAAGAACGTCATCATCGAGGGCTTCCCTGATCATTGCCACGACCTCGATCACCGCTTGCGTACGTACTGGCCGGTGCGCAGTCTGCTGGCCGTAGACGACGACCTGGTGGTTTACGGGCCGAGGCTTCTTATTCCTCACAGCCTCCGCCGAGAAACACTAGAGCGACTCCATGACAGTCATCAGGGGATGGAGCGCACCAAGCGACGGGCCCGACAAACGGTGTACTGGCCTGGTATGGACAGAGACGTTGAGAACGTCGTTTCTGGATGCTCACTATGCCGTCCACTCCTACCAAGCCAAGCCAACGAACCTCTCTGGCAGGACACGGACACACCCAGCAGGGTGTTTGAGTCAGTTTCTGCAGACTACTTCCACGCAGCAGGCCGTACATACCTCGTGTATGTAGATCGCTTGTCTGGGTGGCCTCACGTGTCTGCATGCTCACGTCCAGCATCGGCTGATCAGCTCGTTCGTGTCCTTCGGGGTGTGTTCGCCGACACGGGCGTGCCTGTTCTCCTGAGGACTGACGGTGGACCGCAGTTCACTTCTTCATCGGTACGGCGCTTCCTGGCTCGATGGGGGGTGGAGCATCGTGTATCTTCACCTCATTATCCACGCTCCAATGGTCACGCCGAGGCAGCGGTCAAGTCCGTGAAGAAGCTGATCCTCACGACCACACAGCAGGGACACCTGGACGAGGATGCGTTCGCTCGCGGGTTGCTGGAACTGCGCAACACTCCGAGGGCGGAAGGGCGATCACCAGCACAAGTCCTCTTCGGTCATCCTATGAGGTCCTGTGTCCCGGCTCATCATCGCTCATACGCTCAGCAGTGGCAGCGCGCTGCTGATGAGTGCGACGCCAAGGCAGAGCGACTGAGGAAGAAAGCGAAACTTCGCCACGACGCGTCCGCCCGTACTCTTCCTCTCCTGCACCTCGGTGGCCACGTCGACGTTCAAGATCACACGACAGGCCTCTGGGATCGCCTGGGTGTCATCGTGGCTGTTGGGCGAAGGAGAGACTACCTCATCAAGATGGGCAGCGGTCGCGTGATGTGGCGTAATAGAAGACACCTACGCCCACACAGACCTCTTGCTCCCCTTCCTGTCGAGCAGCACACCGCTCATGGCGGTGCAGCGCTTCAGCATCAGGGTCACGAGGAACACCACCATCCCGGCAGCCCGGAGCATCAGGGTAACGGGGTACACCGTGGCCGAGAGCAACCAGAGCGTCGAAGCAGCCGACAGCGTAGGGAGCCGAGACGACTGCAGGTGCGGTGGCACCGTAGCACCTACGATTAGTCGTACGTGTTCATTGTACGCTGTGTTTGTTTTGTGTATATGTACCGTGTTTTCTGTACTTCAATCATTGTAACTTTGTTTCATGTGTTACGGTAGCCATAACAAAGATAAGGAATCTTCCTTATGTCTCGGGGGAGGTGTGTGGTTGTTAGCTAGTTGTGTGAACGAGTGAATGAGCGAGACTTGTGTGAGGCATGAATACGTGTATGAGTGAACGAGCTAGGCTTCAGTCATAAGTGTTAAGTGGAAGTGCGCGGCCTGGCGCCGGGAGATCACCTACCTCCAGCCTTCTGTTCACACCTTCTGTGAATAAACACCTGCACTGTTACCTGCGTTTCCTGTGCCCCTGCTGGTCAAGAGTCGAACACTCGTGTCTGTTAAAGGAGGAAAGGGAGGAAAAATGGAAAACGGTAAAGTCTTGTATGTTGTAATTTCAGAGTTACTGGGAATATTATTATTATTATTAGTAGTAGTAGTAGTAGTAGTAGCAGTAGTAGTAGTAGTGTGTGTGTGTGTGTGAGCTTTTTTTCTCATTCCCTTTTTTTTTTCTTCTTTTTAGCGTGGGAATAACAACTTTCAAGCTTCACATAATTAATCCAACACATGTTTCTCTAAAATTCCCTGAAGAGACCCACGAATAAACACCAGAGCATAATTCTTTTTTTTTCTTTTCTTTTACGTGAGAACAATAATTTTCAGAGGACACACATAGTAAAGCTAACACATGTTCCTAAGATCCCCAAGAAAACCACGAACTTCGCAGCATAACCATGAATAAACCTCGAGCCATGAATAACCGTAGCATAACCATGGATAAACTTCAGACTATGGATAAACCTCGACCCATGAATAACCGTAGCATAACCATGAATAAACATTTCAGCATAACTCACCTGAGCGTGCATGCCTCACCTTTACTCTGACGGGGTGACCTTACCTGCGATACGCGCCTGAAGTTGGGGACAAAACAAAAACAGAAAATCATACTTTATTTTCATTTTTTTTTCTCTCTCTCTCTCATTAGTTTGTAGAAAATAAATAACACTGGTTTATTTGACTTTGACGCAGCAACGTTGAAATCACATGGCATCGTCAGAAAATGAGAATAAAAAGATGAAAATTGAGGAGAAAATAAGGTAGAAAGTCCAGTTTTATTATTATATTCTTATCAGTATGTTAAAAAAAAAGGAAAACAATAGAGAGAGAGAAAGAAAGCAGAAAGAAAATCTGCTTAAAAACAAAGAAAAAGAGAGAATTTGTTTATAAAAGAAAATGAAAGAAAATGAAAGAAAATCAACTTGAAAAGAGATAATGAAAGAAGAAAGAGGAAGATAAGTAGCATAAAAAGAAAAAAACAAAGTGAACATCTTAAGACAACAATTTTATCCCTTTACAATTCTGCACCAACAAACTTTTTTTTTTTATTTTCAAACACGACAAGGATTCACTCTTGGGCGCAGTCACCTCTCCCATTTCCTCACTCTCTCTCACTCCCAACAGGTTCCTAATGAAGTCAAGTTTCAGGTAAACGAGTAAGTTAGCGGTAACATCACGTCTGTGGGCCGCGCCAGGTGCATGGGTGGGAGGGGGGGACAGCTGGACAGGCAGGCGGGACGTGGCGGGGTTGCTGTGAGTTGACTGGCTTATTAAGGAAGGTTTAAAGGGCGCCACAGCAAGGAGGGTATTGTCGCCAGGAGTAGTGGGGTCAAGGGTACTGCTGGCGGTGTTGGTGACGAGGATAGAGTGAAAGGGTACTTGGAACAGGGTACACAGTTGGTAGGTCAGTCTGTGTGTGTGTGTATGTGTTTGTGTTTGTGTAAGGTATGTACGACAGGTGGTGACTGGAGGAACAAAGGTGCTGGGGGAAGAACAGGGGCAGGGGAGTGTTGGGTGAAGAAAGTGTGGGTGTTGTTATCGTTATGTTGATGGTGGTGGTGGTGGTGGTATTGGTGGTTCTGGTTGTTGTGGTGGTGGTGGTGGTGGTGGTTATAGCATTTTCCTTCCTTTCTTTCTTTCTTTCTTTCTTTCTTTCTTTCTTTTCTTCCTTTCTTTCTTTTCTTTCTTTTTCTTTATTTCCCTTCTTCTTCTTCTTCTTCTCCCTCTTCTTCTTCTTCTTCTTCTTCTTCAAAATCGAGCAATAACATGACCACTTCCAAGGCCACCCAAATAAGAACACCACAGAAAATTTGAGAAAGAAAAAAAAAGAATAACCAAATAAATAAAAAGAAATATCTTCACAAGAGAAAAGAAACATAAGTAGCCAACCAGTAACCACTGCAATCTGTAAACGAGGCAATTCCACGACCAGTAATTAAGAGCTGAAGAGAACGTGGAAAGTGGAAGAAAAATAAGCTAGAGAAATAAGTAGGAGAGAGTAGCGTGTGTAGTGATGTATGTGTGTGTGTGTGTGTGTGTGTGTGTGTGTGTGAGGGTGTGTCGAATAGGTAGGGCGAGAGGTGTAGGTGGCCAGGTAATGAACGCAGGTACACAGGTGGGGAAGAGGGTCAAGGTGGGCTGGAGGAGGAGTGGAGGGTTCATGGGCAGGGGAGAGGAGGGGGTTTGGCCTCACTCAAGTTGTTGGGTGCGTGGTGAGTAGTTGTGGTGGGGTGGAGGAGGGGGGAGAGTGGGTGTTGGGGGTTGGGTGGTAAGGTTATTAGCACGTTCGTGTCCTTATTTGGGAACAGGAACAGTGATGGAGATAATGATAATATGTATTGATCATGCTAGTAACCACCACCACCACCACCGCCACCAACAACAACAACAACAGCAACAACAACACCTCACCATGCAGTGCTTTCACTTCTTTAATTAACAACACTTAAAATTGAAAGCTGTTCTTGACTTACTACTTCATACTTAGAGGGAAACAAAAAATCATGTGCAGTTTATATATTTTTTTTTTTTCCTTTTGTATTTACAGTTTTATCTCATTTCAATTTTGTCGCGTGAGGTTAATTTCGAAACTCATTTCAAATACAATTAAAGTGTGTGAATGAGTGTGTGTGTGTGTGTGTGTGTGTGTGTGTGTGTGTGTGTGTGTGTGTGTGAGGGCAGGCATACACATCAGGTTCCCACGGAGTAAGCGAGGGCGCGGCGTAGCTGGCGTGGCGGGGGAGGGGTGGTGTGGTGGGGGTGTCTCATGAGCGGCGCGATAAGTGGTGTGCGGCGTAAAGCCCCATAAGGCAACTCTTTGTCGCTGCTCCACGGCCCTGACCTGACCTCCCTGCGACGCGCTCCCCCTGTGACCCTTCTCTTTCCTTCCCCTCGTGACCCCTCCCCTCTCCCAACCCCTCACCCGGCCCCGCGACCCCTGGCCCTCCGCACAGCCCGTGGGAGTCCGTAACAGTACAATGGCGCGGCAGCCTCGTTACGGCGCCCTTCCCAGGTGACCCCAGAACGCCGCCCTCTCAGGTGCTTTGCAAGGAATAAAAGAAGCAAGGTTATTTTTCTTCCTTCGGGTGGAGTGGCATGAGTGGCATTCGCCTCGCCGACCTCAAGGGTGGAGCGAGTTACGGGGCTTTGTCAGGCGTATTCTGGGGCGACGCTCCCTCGGCGACGCCCTCAAGGGTAAGGCCAAGGCTCAATGCTAGGCCGGGGATGCGTTGTGCTTCGCTCACTCCACCCCGTCTTTCCCAGCGCCGTGTTATTGTGAGGCAGAGGCGCAGTCCCGCCCGTCACTCGTCCTTGCCTGTTGACCCCGGACCACACTTTTACCTCACATGGTTTGTGTATTTTAACGTCGCTAAGAAAACGTGCAGCTGTTTCGTCACGTGTCCCGCCCCGCCGCTGTGATGTCTTTGTCCAGGGTTTCGTCCATGTTTGCGGGCCCCATCAGTTCAACCATTCAATCAGTCGTTCATATTTGAGGCAAGACAATGACATCGGCAATACTCACAGTCACTACGGCCGTGACTGCTGCGTCGTGGATTGTTGAGATCGTCGTCTGGGAGCAAAAATATTCCGAACACAACGTGAATGAACACAGTGACCTCCCCGGCTCTGTGACTGCAGCTGGAGCGTCCCTTTCCTCACAGCAGCGTCACGCACGGCTCGGGGAGCACCGCACCGCCGGGCCACTCATGCACCAAGACACTCTGCTGGTGAAGAATATGCTGCAGGAAATCCTCAAGTCGCTACACGCCAAGGGAGCCGCAGTGGACTGCTTGAGTCTAGCGATGTTGCTGATTATGATGGCGATTAATGATGGTGATGATAATGACAGACGATGACCTAATTCCTCCGCGTCCCTGCTTGGATATACTAACAGAATGACGTGCAGGGTTGCCGAGGGCAGGTGTGTGTTTCTCGCGGCGGGCGTGAGGGGTGCGAGGGCAGGAGCGCGGCGGAAGTCCCTTGTGGGTGAAACTGGCCCTGGGCGCTGCTCAAATAACTCAAATTGTTCGCACACTAATCACGGCGACCCAACGACAGCCAGGCAGCGGCGGGGGGGTTGCGTTGCAGGCTACAGTGACCCCTCGCCGAGCTTTACTTTCGGCTTGGGTTTATCTGTGGTGGTTGTTTGTTTCTTTGGCTCCACACCAGGCGCCGCAGAGACCTGGAGCAACAGACTGTTTGTCGTGATTTTTACGTAATTGTATCATTATAAATCACTCTTCTGGGTGTTGCGACTTCTCGTCAAACTTGATGAAATAGTCTGATGAAAATTCAGAGTACAAGTTGAAAAGCAACACTGGCAACAAAATATATCAAGCATTTCAGTGCCCACAATTTCATTTTTGCTCAATAAGATCGTTTAGGATTACTCATTATCAAACCAAAAGGGTCATTCATCCTTGCATTAACAGTTTAAGGGTTAGGGACATGAGTCTTAGCACCTGGTCCAGCACAGGTGTGTAGTATTCAAGAGTACAAAAAGTGAATGCTGCGATAGGGAGGGCGGCCGGCGGGTGGGTGGCGACCGCCTCAGGGGCAGCGTTGGGAAACCACCGATGTTTTGATGCCAAGGTGAGTTCGGGAGAGCGTCGGTGAGCTCACGACGTGACTGCACCGTGGTGCCGCCTGCTGGTGACGCGCCACGCACCGCTCGCTATACAGTTCATACCCTTGCTCTTTTATGCTCCAGTCGTCTTTCACGTCTGATCTTTCATGCGCCAGCTGCTCCGTACTGTAACTTTTCATGCACACTTTATCTTCCGTTTCATGCATCGCTGCTCGCAGGTTTGGCCTCAGGCAATTTGTCGTCAAACGATACTGACATTTGGAGCATATAGGGAACAGTAGGGCCGCTGGCAGGGCGTGGCCGTGTGGAGTAAAATTGAAATGACTGCTTCAGTTGTGTGAGCTCCCTGGCAACTGTCAGGATGCGATCGTTGGTAGATTTTTCTCATTTCTTTTACTACTGTATGTGATTAACAGGAACTAAAGCGGCTGGACCTGAATCTCAGCAGCCTGGAGGGGAAAGAAAGGTTTTGCTATTTTCTGAGTTCCCGCAGCAGGTGGCGAGGCGTTGCAAGCATCCTGGTGGCGACGTGTGCAGCGGGCGGGCGAGGGAGCAGCCACCCCGCTGAGCCGCCTTGCCGTAACACCAAATAACATCGCATACACGAATTTAATCTAACGCCAGGTTTTAAAAATTAACTCACACTCTAGTTTTTACATTCGTCCCAAGAGAGAGAGAGAGAGAGAGAGAGAGAGGGAGAAAGAAAAAAGTGAGAAAAAGGAGTCGCAATTAGAGAGTGCAAGGCAGCGTGTATCCGTGAAATTGTCTCCGTGACTGTGAGGTGAGCAACAAACTTTCGATAGGAGCAGCACCGCGTTGCCCTGCTGGCCACGTGCTTCAAGTAGAGCGAAGGATCACACAGTGTCACCAACACTCCCAAGGCTGCGGTGTTGAAACAGTCCAGGGCGCGCTTCCAAAATAGATCCCCAGCCCTCCTCTCTCCTTCCCTCTCCCTCCCCTAGCGTGCACCTCTCCCACACTGCCTCTGCCACACGCCCTCTCACGGCCAGCTTTACCATCAGGTCCTCCTACACACACACACACACACACACACACACACACACACACACACACACACACACACACACACACACACACACACACACACACACAAAACTCAAGGTTGAGAAAACATCTAATTTTACAGGGTTGTTCTACATCACTTTTTTTTCTCTCGTTTCTTTTTTTTTTTTTTTAGCATGTGCGTGTTAGTGTTTTAGTGTGTATGTGTGTGTGTGTTTTATTCATCTTCAGTATATATGTTATCAGTTCCAGACACTTCTTCCTTCACTTCCTTATCCTTTCCATCTCTTTCACTCGCCTCAAAAAACCTGAACATTCCCCGCCAAGGAAGCTCATTTTCCTCCCAAGACTCATAATTATTCTTATCAAACATTCTCCCTAATTAAACGTTCACTACCTACCTGCTCGAGCCTTTAATTACCTGTCCTCACCCACCTGTTTCACTTAACCGTACCTGGCAATTAACTCACCTTGCAACATTTACCTGTGTACTACTCGTCTTACTGTAACAGACATTATCTGGTATATTTTTTAATCTATTATTATCTCTGGTTGTCATTCACCCCGTCATCGTGTTTTCCTGTCCGCACCTCGCCCTCCAGCTCCTTCACCTGTGCTAATCCATTTTTTGTCCACCTGCTTCCTCATCCCGCTGTCCCTCCCTCTCAACCTTCACCTGCCACTGCCCTCACCTGTCACAGCTTGCGTCAGGTGTATCATAAAGAGAATCTGGTTCGATCATTCTCTCTTCTCATCATCCTTCTTTCCTCCGTCTCCCTCTTCCTCCTCCTCCTCCTCCTTCATTTCAAGTTTACTCTCAACATGCTCAATTAATGTAAAAATGTTAAATTATTCTGCTTGTAATTGGATAGATAAGATAATAAATCCAGAATCTAAAGAGAAATCTTCACTTCCTTCTTCGCTTCTCTTCTTTCATTCTCTCATTAAAGAGACTGCCACGTGTAGGCTCCAGGGGTTCTTGCAGCATCCCTTATGTTCTTATGTTATTCAGATTTTCCTCCTCTTTAGTTTTGTAAGTTCTTCCCTCTCCTTTACTCCCTTATTCTCTTACCCTTCCCAATTCCCCTGCCTCCTATCCTCCCTCATTTTCTCCAGCCCTCCCTGTTTCCCTATTTGCCCTCCTTACAGTCCTGCACCCCTCCATTTTTCTCCCTGCAGCGTTTCTCTGTCCCAAAATAGCTTGACCCTTGCCTCCTTGTTTGCAGCTTTCTCCCCCTCTTTCCTTCTCCCTATCGAAACTCTCCATCCTCCTTTTTATCTCTTCTTCTTGCTTTCTTCTCTGCCTATTCCTTTTATCCCTTCCCTTCATTTTTTATTCCTTCCTATTTATTCTCTTCTCTTTTTTTCTCTTCCTTTATTCTGTGTTATTTTCTTTTTCTTCTCCACCTCTTTCTTTTACCTGATATCTTGTTTTCATCATAGCTTTATCCTTCTTCCTCATTCTATCTTCATGACATCTCCTTTTCTTCATTTGCTGAATCTTATCTCCTCTCCTGTTTTCCTCCTCCTCCTCCTCCTCCTCCTCCTCCTCCTCTCATCTCCCTGCAGCATTACATCACAGGGCACAGACACTTCCTCATTGCTTTCGTCTCCTATCAAATCCATAACGCGTGTCCATTCAACACGTGAAAAAAAATAATAGTAGCAGCTTTGTTATTTAATTCCGCGTTATGGAGAAAGAACTCGCTTTGTGGTATGTTGCGTGTTACCTAAATGCACTTACTTTTTTTTTCTTCTTCTTTCACTTTTTTTTAATCTTTTTTCTTTTTTTTTTTTTTTTGCTCCAGATAATGATGTTCTCGTACTGTATATTACATAGACACGCCTGCTTATTATTCTGTTCATACTTTTTTTTTGTGTGTGTGTGTGTTACTGCACGTGCCAGTACGGTAATATAATGTGTACAACTTCCGGGTCTGGATTTGGTTATGGTGATTAGGTATGGTAGTGTGTGTGTGTGTGTGTGTGTCGATATAGGAATGGAGGAAGGTTTTAATGAATGTCGAAATATTGAGTGAGAGATGTTGATATATTCAGTAAGGAAAGAATATGAAGGTCGAGAAACTGAGAGAAATCGAGACATATATCAATACATACATACATACATACATACATACATACATACATACACACATACATTCCATAAATACATTCCCTCACCCACCCGTCCACCCACCCACACACATACACACCTATAAGCAAACATACATACAAACACACAAGTACACACATGCAGACATACAGACAATCAGACCTTTGAACCGCGAGGAAGGAAAAACCAAAGGGAAGTTTTATTGACGGGATAAACGCAGGAACAGGAAGGACGCGCACGGCACTGAAACAAATAAACAACCAAGCAACAGGAAGTGTACAGAGGAAGGCCGATGAAACACACACACACACACACACACACAGACAGACAGACAGAGGTACCTAATTATTACACCTAGCAAAAAGACAAATGAAAGGTGTGTATGTGTGTGCGTGTGTTAATCTCATCAATGAGTTAATGACAGAGGGAGCACAAGGACACCTAAAAAAAAAAAAAACTTAATACACGGGAATCGAATAAAAAAAAAAGTTAATTACAACAAAACATGATAATATTTAGATGCGTGTGTTCCGTAAACGTTTCATTGTAGGAAGCAAAAAAAAAGAAAAGAAAAAAAAGAAACATCATTGAGAAATATAAACGTTTTTCTTCCTTAATTTATCTTTATTATCTTTGAATATCTGATACATTCAATTATTCTTCCTTATCACCAACAACCTCGTCAGGGCCAACAAGTAAGGTGCCGTTTTGCTCTTCCTTTGTTTCCCTAATCCAGTAAGAAATAATAAAAAAAAAACATCAAAACAAAACGTTGATCTTTTACACCAATGTATCAATTTTTTTTTTATTGTCTTAATCTTCTCAAGTATTTTTTTTTTTTCCTTTTCTTTCTCGTCTTTATCTTTATTAATCCTCTCAGAAGTTAAGAGTCTGGCGTCTTAACGTGACTTTATATGGGGAGTTTAAACACTTAGCAGCGATCCCTCTCTCTACTCGTGGGTGGAGGAGATACAAAGGAATACAAAGGAATACAAAGGAAAGCCAAACAGCAACAAACCTTTTGGTCCTTGCAAGGCTGTTTGGTAACTACTTCTAACTAGCTACAGTGAAGAGAGACAAAACTTTCTTCTCCCCGGCGGGGAATCGAACCCCGGTCTCCCGCGTGACAGGCGGGGATACTAACCACTATACTACCGAGGAGGAGGAGGAGGTGGAGGAGGAGGAGGAGGAGGAGGAGGAGGAGAAGGAGGAGGAGGAGGAGAAGGAGAACAGAAGTAGAAGGAATTTGTTTCGAATTGTTCTTTTTCTCTTCCTCCACCTTTTCCTCCTTTTCCTTTTCTCTTCTTCTTCTTCTTCTTCTTCTTCTTCTTCTTCTTTCTCTTCTCTCCTCCTCCTCCTCCTCCTCCTCCTCCTCCTCCTCCTCCTCCTCCTCCTCCTCCTCCTCCTCCTTAGAAACCACTCATCCTTATCCTTTCTCGTAATTCTGAATAGAGACGAAAAAAAGGAGGGAGAAGTAAGGAGGAATATGTCAAGAGTCCTCCTCCTCCTCCTCCTCCTCCTCCTCCTCCTCTTGCATGTAATTGGAAAGAGAAAACGGGATCCAAGGCAGGTTAAATAGGAGCTTACGACCTTCTGGATAACCCTCTCCATTTTCTTCCACCAAATTGTTATGTTGGGTTATGGCCGCCACGGAAAATTGGGGGATTGTTGGG
>NC_087153.1:35963021-35990521 GCF_035594125.1 Scylla paramamosain | reverse complement strand
GGTGGTGATATCGGTAGGAATAGTGATGTTGATGGTGATAGCAATAAAGAAGAGCGAAACTTTCTGTGGTGTTGAAAAAGGGTCTGTGTGTGGTGGTGGTGGTGGGTGGTGGTGGTGGTGATGGTGATGGCGCTGGTGATGGTGCTGCTTTCCGGTGTAATACATCAGTCATGTTATTAAGTGAACTATCATGCACACAGCTTTAAGACCACGATTGCATAACACACACACACACACACACACACACACACACACACACACACACACACACACACACACACACACACACACACACACACACACTCTCTCTCTCTCTCTCTCTCTCTCTCTCTCTCTCTCTCTCTCTCTCTCTCTCTCTCTCTCTCTCTCTCTCTCTCTCTCTCTCTCTCTCTCTCCTGCCGTGACTCCTTCAGGTCGTCACCACCGCCAGGCACAGGCCGGTCCTGCCACCTGCCGTCGGGTTAGCGGGTCGTGCCGGGTCGTAGCGGTGACCTTTAGGATTGACGCGTGTGTAAGGCGTAAATGGTGGGCGTGGGATGGAGGTAAAGGGGGGAGGGTCTGGAGAGAGAGGGGCTGGTGTGGAGGGGGAGGGATGGTGTAGTGTGGTGTTGTGGTGTTGTGGTGGTGTGGCGTACATGTCTCCTGGTGATCGTGTTATTACTGGTTTTGGTGTGATTCATGTTTTCCGCTTCCTTGTGTGTTATGTTACGTTGCGTTGTGTTGTGTTATGTTGGTCGCGTGACTTACTTGTCTCGGTGGTGGTGGTGGTGGTGGTGGTGTTTGTATTGTTATTTGTGTTGTTTTGTATGTATCTGTGTTTTTCGTTCTTAGTTGATTCTGTGGTTTGTTTGTTTGTTTGTTTGTTTGTTTGTTTGTTTGTTTTTATCCTTTTTTTGTTATTTTTTTCTGGTCGTCTTTGTATTTTTTTTTTTTTCGTTGTTATGCCTGTTAGATTTTTAATTGGTTCAGTGGTGTGTTGTTTTTGTTGCTGTTGTTGTTGTTGTTGTTGTTGTTGTTGGTTTCCTTGGTCTTTCTTCATACTCTTTTATTTATTTTTATTTATTCTTACTCTGTTCGGCTTGTTTTCCTCTTAGTTTTCTGATTATTGTTCGCATTACTGTTTATTCTAATTCATGTGTCTCTCTTGCAGACTCTTAATTGATTATGTGTCTTCCAGTTCTTACTTTTTTAAATTTTCTTTTACTCGGTTTGTTTTGTTTTCCTCTTCTGTTTCTAATTACTATTCACATTATTGTTTATTTTTATTCAACGTTTCTCTCTTGCAGACTCTTCACTGATTCTATCTCCGTGTTCTTATTTTCTTTATTATTATCATTTTTCATACTTCTCTCCTTTCAGACCTTTATTCGTTTATGTGTATTTTCTTGTTATTAGACATACTGTTGTTGTTATTACCTTTATATGGTATTATTATTGTTATTTTTGTCTTATTTCATGCTAACCTCTTTCATACTCTTAAGTACGTGACTGCATCCTATTATTGGGTTATGTATTGCTATTATTGTCAGTACACGGGCTTGGTTTGTTCAGTTTTCCCTTCTCCTTTATTTCCCCTTGTGTGTTCTTCGAGTGCTACCGTCAGTTTCCCTTCTGGACATTTCCCACTTAAATTTTCATCCTTCCCCTCAATCCTTCCCTCGACAGATTCCATCCCCCTCCCCACTCGCATTTGGACACATTTTCCTTTGGACATTTTTCCCTCTGGATCTGAAGGGACAGTGTTGTCATGATGAAAGACTGGCTCTCGTGTCTTTTCATTAGATTTTTGTTCCTGGTTTAGGTTAGATTAGGGTTGGTTAGGTAAGGTTAAATGATGCTATGATGGGTTAGGTTATGTTATGTTAGGTGAGGCTATGATGCTCAGGTGAAGTTAGGTAATGCTTGGTTAGCTTAGGTTAGGTGAAGTTGTGATGACAGGTTAAGTTACGTTAGGTTAGGTTAGGTTAATTTAGGGGATGTTCTGCTATGATGGTATGGTAGGTTAGGTTAGGTTAAGTAATGTTAGGTTAGGTTAGGTTAGGTTAGGTTATGATGCTATGAAATGTTTAGTTGATAGATAAATGAACATAAAAAAAAGAGGGACAAAAATGTTTGGAAAGAAAAATTTTCTAAGGGGAAAATGTCTTATACTCATTCCATCATCATCATCATCATCGTCATCATCACCATCATCATCATCATCATCGTCATCATCATCATCATCATCATCATCATCATCATCATCATCATCCCGGTAGGTTGAGTACAGGTGAGTTTACCTGTAACATACCAAGGAATTCTCTTTTATATATATTAACTCCATTCCTTGCTTCCTTTGTGTTCCCTCGTTACATTACCGCTCCTCTTGTTGCTGTTGCCATTATGCAGCTCATGTGTTCTTATATATGTAACGGTGTGTGTGTGTGTGTGTGTGTGTGTGTGTGTGTGTGTGTGTGTGTGTGTGTGTGTGTGTGTGTGTGTGTAATGTACCCACAATCTCTTGAGAATCACGTACTGGACTCGTGATCCTCATGTATTACCCTCCTAGAGAGAGAGAGAGAGAGAGAGAGAGAGAGAGAGAGAGAGAGAGAGAGAGAGAGAGAGAGAGAGAGAGAGAGAATTTGTGTGCGTGTGTGTGTGTGTATGTGTACCTCCAGGTGTCAATACATATGCACCCTTCTCAATTCTTACCTGTATAGTTTTCTCACCTTCCTCTCCTCGCCTTGCTTCCCCTCCCTCTCCTCACGCTGCCACACCTTCAGGAACACCTCAGGGCAGAGTCACCCGCCGCCGCTGCTGTGTTTCCCTCAAACGCACAGGTAGGCCGCATGCTGCCCCTCCAGGTGAACCTCAACCCCTCCTTTACCTCTTCACCCACACCCTCCACCCTTCAACCTGACCCTAGCGTGAACTACTGCCTCGATCTGCCTGCCTTCCAGCTCCTCCCAAGGTCGGCGTATTGTCAAGGGCGCCTCCCTCCTGACCTTGTGAGAGCAACCGGTTCCTCTAATTCCTCCCGCCCTTGCTCTATTTTTAGTGCCTGGTGTTGTCTTGATCGTGCTGTTGTGTTTGTGTTGCTTTGTTTGTGTTGCTGTGTTTGTGTTGTTGCGTTTGTGTTGCTTTTGTGGCACCGCGTTACTTTCTTTCTGTCTCCCGAGTCTTTTGTCTTGTCAGGTTCCTCGACAGTCTGTGTGTCGCGGCGTCAGGGCTGCCGTGTGCTCTGACTTACTCTTCGATTTGTGTGTGTGTGTGTGTGTGTGTGTGTGTGTGTGTGTGTGTGTGTGTGTGTGTGTGTGTGTGTGTGTGTGTGTGTCTGCACGGCTTCGCCACTTCACTTTTTTTTATTCTTGTTTTACTTTGGTCGTCGTATGTGATGTCTATTCTTGTACCCTGTGTTGTGTTTCCTTTCCTTCACGTTTTTCTTCATGCCACGCTTTCATAGTTCCTGTTCTCCATGTGACTCAGGCATCGTGACGTGTTGCCTCGCTGTGCCTTCCCTTACCCTGTGTTTTACGTCTGCCTGCACTGTGCGTACCCACGTTTTTAGAGCAGGGTTTCGCAGTCAGACCCTCGCATGTTTATGGAGTCTAAATAGGATAGTTCGGCACGATAGTTCCCAGCAGCTTTTCGTGTGTTCTCGTGTGTTGTGGCGACTGTTCATGTGGCGAGGAACAGTACGGGCTGGTGTAGTGACGGGCGGAGACGTTGTGGTGTTGATGACGCACGTGCACACTGTGAGCGTTAGACTAGAATTACAGCACCATTGATGTGAAGATAGTGGGTTAGACTGACGAGAAGAGAGTGTGTGGGGTGGACAGTCGAGGCAGCTGTGATTCTGTCAATCCCCTGAACCCTGAGAGCCTCGGGAAAGTAAGCCACCCGCACTTAGCATTTAGAGAGGATTAGAATAACTAATAAACTAACCTTGGCTTGCCTTTTCCCTCCCCCAGAGTGTGAAGAGCGAGGAGAAACAGATGACGAGGGCATCGAACGGGATTCCGGGGACTCCGAGGACGAGCTGGACCGTTCTGCCAACTTCACGATGGCCGAAGCGCTCCAGGTGAGTGGCGGCTAGGCAGGTGTGTGTGGCAGGTGAGTTTTCCGTGATGGAGGGACCTGAAGCTGGATTTGAAGGGTGACTTTAAAAGGTGTAAAGAAGGTTCTGTAGGACATTTCAAGTGAGGCATTGTCTTTAACCCGTTCGATGAGATACGCAGCAACTCACTGCTCTAAATATACGAGGATTATGGAGATAACCTTAACCTACTAACTTTAAAACACTGACTTTTTATTTTTCATTAAAATATGGCGCTTTTTTTCAAGTCGTGATCTATACAGTGAAGGGATCAGCTGTGAAATTAGTGAACTGAACTAATCTAAACCTAGCCTAACCTAGTCTTAAATGAAAACGGTAATGTTATTTCAATATTAACCAAAAATATTATACAATCTCTGCTTTCAAGGAAGAAATGAAGGGTGTCAAAGAATGAGGTTTTCAATTTCTAGCCGTATAATGTTTAGAGGTAGTTAGAGAAGAAAAACGTCTCAGAATGGTTTGTGATTAAGGAGAGATGTGGCAGAAAGCAATGAAAAGGTTAGTCCTTGTCAACACTCAGCTTGATTGGAACTTCCTTGATAAATATTCTGTATTTCACTGAGTTTCTTATACTGAATATGGCGTCACTTGATAAAATACGTTGAGACGAAGCATACCACACTGAAAAAAAAAAAACATATGCTGGCCCCGTCATCGTTCCTTCAAACCTAACGAGCTGAGGAGGTTGTCAGCAATGTCAAGTGGACAGCCTGATGCCCCACGGTGCCTGTTGGTCACCTCTGAGTCAGATGTCTGCGTGAGATGCCTCTCTCGGAGATTGATGATAGGAAATGTCAAGGGGAGTGAAGAAAAGGTGGAACAGTGAGCAAATGGCGTGAGTGATAATGCCACGTTTCAAGTTTCGTCATTAACACCTTCAAGAACTGACTGGACTCCTCCTGTGTGGAAACGAGGAGTGTGCAAACCTGAAATGCTGGATACCATTGGGTGTTGTGTTGGTGTCATGGTCTGCTCCGTGGCCGTGCAGGCTGTACCGCTAGACCTGCGCAAGGCCACTGTGGCTGGGTTTTTTTCAACGATTCTCATTGTTATAAAAATAGATTAAAAAATTAATTATGAATTAAAAGTAGGAAAAAAAGTCAAATCAATACTTAAGATGTTTCTGTATCTTAAATGTTTCTGTATCATTCTGTAGGGTTATATTCTGTCTTGTATAATAAAAGGAAGAAAATAACTATTTTCTTAGAAATTTTATTTTAGAAATGTCATCTTAGAAGTGTTTTTATCTACTTTGTCTGATATTGCAGCCATACAGGATACACTTTTGACACGCTCAGACGTCCCCTCATCATCCTTCTTGGTGCATGACTAACAAGGGTGTGTGTTGCAGGTGTGCGAGGGGCGGCTGAGTGGCGGCGGCCTGGAGGGCGGCGTCAGCGAGCACTACCGGGCGGTGATCCGGGCGCTGGTGGCCGAGGCGATAGACCTGGCGTCCTTCCTGCAGCGGATGGCTCAGGGCAAGAAATTCCCCACACAAGCCTCAGACCTCCTCAGCTCCGAGCACGACCTGCGGGAGTTGCAGTGTGAAGACTGGGTGAGTGTCCCCCGCAGCCTCCTCTTGGCGGGGCGTGCAGGGCGCTTCATGACGCTTTCAGGTTCCCTCAGACCTTCAGGCGTCAGGGGCAGGGAGGGGCAGGGGTGATACTGTCCAGGAATAGACACGACGCACTCCAGACATAGATTAAGGGTTATATTTGTGTGTCAGGACAAATATAGACTGTCCTCCCTCCCGACACATTCGCACGTGGTCTATATCCGTCCAGCTTTGTCAAGAACAGCGTTAGGTTGGGCCCTGGGAGTCACTCATCCTCACAGGGTCATTCAGAAGTCCATGGATGCACCGCCGCGTCCCGCCATCCATTAACAGCCAGCTCCCCACTCCGGGTCACTCGGGTGGCGGTAACAAGGCGCCGCGTGAATATTTCAGGTCACGGTTGTCTTTTACGAGAGCCAGAGTGACGTCACGGAAATGCAGGTGCTGGATTGGCTGGACGCTCACAGGTTCGAGGGTGAGAGAAAGCTGATTGGCCAAGCCCGTGTGGCGTCACTGTTGCCATGGAGACTCCCGTGTGAGGTGGGGAGGGGGAGGGGAGCAGCACGAAGGATGAAAGGAAGACTGGACAGACGGCTGGGCTCCTGCTGGTGGTGACTTGACCTGCGCAGAGGAGCACCAGGCAGCACGTGCTAGAGAGAGAGAGAGAGAGAGAGAGAGAGAGAGAGAGAGAGAGAGAGAGAGAGAGAGAGAGAATAAAGTGTAAGATAGTGAGAACGGACACCATTGATCCTGACTGTGCTATCCCTCCTCCTCCTTCTCCTCCTCCTCCTCCTCCTCCTCCTCTTCCTCCTCCTCCTCCTCCTCCTCCTCCTCTTCGTTTCCTCTACTGCGTCGTTCCTCCCTCTTTAATACTTTCCCTCCCCCGCAAACACGCTCCTCCTTTCCTAATGCTCTCCACCTCCCTTAGTAACTCATCACCACTCCCAGGCTCCCTCCCTCCCTCCCCCACCACCGTCACCGCCTAGCTTCTTCATCCTCCACCCTGAACAACTGCAAGTCTCCAGTCCTTTAATTATAACTTCCCCACCCGTTACGTCACACCTTGTCTAACCCCCATAAAATCTTCCATTACAGTCTCCTCCTCACCTCTTGAGTCTCACCCGCAACCATCTTCACCCCCTTCCAACCTCTGTACCCCTTTTCATTATATCTGTTCACCGCTTCCATCTCATTCTAAATACATTCGTTCTTTCTGTTATAACCTTAATTCTTCACCCCATTAATTCCTCGTAGAGCCTTTTATCCTCTTGAATCTCAACGTCTCACCCTATTTACCGTCTCATCCCCTTTCATTATAATATCTTCACCCCGTTCTATTACAACCTATTCACCCCTGACACTTTTCCCTGCCACTTATTTCCCTCCCATTCTCACCCCGTACTCCCATCCCTCTTCGTTCTTCCTCCTATGTCTCTCCAACCCACCTCTTTCCTCTCTTCCTTCCCAGCTCACACTCCTCTGCATCTCCTTTCCCGTTTTTTCACACCCCAGGTTCTAAAATATAAGTTTTTTGGGGGGTTCTCATCAAATTTACATACGTGAAGATTCCGTAATTTAATTTTCTTGTCAGTGTGTGTCTGGCAGAGGAGGATCCCCGCAAGATTAGGATTTTCTTTTCTTTTTTTATTTTCCCCAGCCAGATTTTGAGATGATGCCGTAATAAGATGACGCCCTTCCCTCTTCCTCCTCCTTCCTTCCTTCTCCTCGTCCTTCTTCTTTCCCTCTTCCTCGTCCCTTTTATTCTTCTCTTTCTCTCTTTTTCTCAGTATCATCTTGTTTTAGACGCCCTTTCCTCCTCCTCCTCCTCCTCCTCCTCCTCCTCCTCCTCCTCCTCCTCCTCCTCTTCCTCCTCCTATCCCTTCTGTTCTCCCTTATTTCCTTCTTTCTCTTTCCTTTTCTTCTTTCTTTTTTTTTTTCATTCTTTTCATCAACTTGTATTAGATGTCGTTCGGTGTGTGTGTGTGTGTGTGTGTGTGTGTGTGTGTGTGTGTGTTTGTCACGCTTATTCAGGAACACAGCAGCAAGACCAGTATGAGACCAAAATGAGACAAATAAAAAAATGGAGCTAATCTCATCATCATTTTAATAGAGAAACCAAAAGAAAGAAGAGAAAAAAAAAAAAGCAAAGCGGTAGATCAATTTGGACTAAAAGTTTCTCTCGACACTCCTGAAGTTTTAAGGAAGTTTATGAAGTCAGACTGTTCTAAAACTCCTCGGATGAAGAAGAGGAGATAAACTTAATTCCTGCATACAGAATAGCGACGGGCGTAAGTAGAGACCCTAGTGCAGCGGGACCGTGAGAGGAAGGGAGACAGGGAAGCAGGGAACCATGCAGGGAGGATATGCAGGAGAGTTCAGAGGAGCAGTGACCATGAGAGTAACTGTAGAGGGAGGCAGGAGTGACGCTAAGAGACGGGAGTGAGAGAAGAGGAACTGATGCCACGGATATCTTGGGGCTGTGTTGCTCTGTGTTTGGGGTGTTTGTGCTGTGATGTGATTCGCTGTGCCTTGCTATATCCTGTGGTGATGGTGATAATGCTTATTCCTCGACTCTACTCAACTCTTTACTGCAACCCAACTCTTGTCTCGTCTTGTCTGTCTTCTCTACTCTTGTCTTCTCCTCTCTCTTGTCTACTCTACTCTTCTCTCTTCTTTTGTCTTCTCTTCTCCTCTGTACTCTACTCTGCTCTGCTCTCTTCTAATTTAATTTGTATCTATATTACGGTGTATTGAGAGCCATTCTCCATGCGTGGCGGGTGGAAACTTGATCTAGGAAGGGGAAATATGAAGACGATACAAACATCTAACTTTTTTGAAGCTGGTTTAGCAGGGATTGGAATTTGGTGTCTCTATAGAGGTAGGGCACAGAAAGGGGAAAGTATTGAGTTATTTGTGTATTTATTTATTTGATTTATTTTCTAGACACTGAATGCCTTAAAAAAGATGTCCTACTTAATCCAGGACTTATAGAATAGATGAGGAGGTTAATGTCTCTCAAGGCAGGACTGAATAGGGGAAAGTTTTGAGTGTTTTTTATGAGCAAGTGAATGCCAAAAAAAAAAAAAAAAAAAAACATATATATATTCCTACCCCACTCAGGATTAGGAGGGAAAAATTAGGAGCGTGTTATTCATCAACCTCTCTTCTGTCATTACCTCGATCTTTTTATGAATTGATTTATGTACATTTTTATCTTATTTATTTATTCATTTATTTATTTATTTTTTTTGTATTTTTTGCTCGTTCAGAAATCAGGAAAATCTGTGCACACCGAGAAAACATCAAACTTAACCCTTACACATAAGCTTCTTTCCTCCTCCTCCTCCTCCTCCTCCTCCTCCTCCTCCTCCTCCTCCTCCTCCTCCTCCTCTTCTCCCTACTCCTCCTCCTTATTTGCTTCTCCTTTTCCTTTTTATCTTCCTCCTCCTCCTCCTCCTCCTCCTCCTCCTCCTCCTCCTCCTCCTCCTCCTCCTCCTCCTCTGCTCCCTCCTCCTTCTCTCCCTACTCCTCCTCCTTATTTGCTTCTCCTTTTCCTTTTTATCTTCCTCCTCCTCCTCCTCCTTCCCAACTATTTCCATGGCAGCGCAAGCTGGAGGGAGTGGTGGGTGGGGAGGAGCCTTCTGCTATGCTGTCCTGTCTCTCTTCCCTGTAGCTAGTTAGAAGTAGTTACCAAACAGTCTTGCAAGGACCAAAAGGTCTGTTGCTGTTTGGCTTTCCTTTGTATTCCTTTGTATTCCTCCTCCTCCTCCTCTGCTTCCTCCTCCTTCTCTCCCTACTCCTCCTCCTTATTTGCATCTCCTTTTCCTTTTCATTCTCCTTCTTCTCCTCCTCCTTCCTTTGCTTCTCATTTTCCTCCTCCTCCTCCTCCTCCTCCTCCTCCTCCTCCTCCTCCTCCATGGTAAAAGGAAGCATGGCTGAGGGACGAGGATTATTGTAACTCCTTCCCAGAACTTGCGTTACCAGCATCTTATCTGCCGCCTTTCCTTTCCCCCTCACCACACACACACACACACACACACACACACACACACACACACACACACACACACACACACACACATACTTTCTCGCATACATTTAACATTTTTCCAGCAATGCATAAGAGATGAGAGGAAGTAATTTAAGTAAAGAGTATATTTAGTAAAGCATACAGAATTAGGGGAAGTAATTAAAGTAAAAGAAAAATTAATAAATAAGTAAGAGAAAAAAATGCAAGCTTCATATACAACAGGTAAACAAGTAATGGTGAAATTTATGTATTTTTTTCTTTTTTTCTCTCTTTATATGAGTAAATGGTGTATGTATTTTATTTTGATTTTATTGTAATATAATAGTCTCTCTCTCTCTCTCTCTCTCTCTCTCTCTCTCTCTCTCTCTCTCTCTCTCTCTCTCTCTCTCTCTCTCTCTCTCTCTCTCTCTCTCTCTCTCTCTCTCTCTCTTCCTCTCCTCTTTCCTCTCCTCTTTTCCTCTCTCCTCTTTCCATTGCTCCTCCACCTTCTCCTACCACCACCACCACCACCACCACCACCACCACCTTACACCCGTCACTTAACATCAAAGAAACACTCACTCCACATCATCACAAAACCAAGAGCAAACCAACAACAACAAACCAACTACCCCTCCCACTACTAGCACCTCCTTTGTGTTCCTCTCCCTCACACTGACGGCCTCCCCACCCCGGCAGGCGCGTCTCTGGATACAAGTGATGCGGGAGCTGCGGAACGGCGTGAAGTTGAAGAAGCTGGAGTACTCAAGAGGCCCCATTGAGTACGCCCTCACGCCCTACGAGATGCTCATGGACGACATCAGGTCCCGGAGGTGAGGCCCAGAGAGAGAGAGAGAGAGAGAGAGAGAGAGAGAGAGAGAGAGAGAGAGAGAGAGAGAGAGAGAGAGAGAGAGAGAGGCTGACGTAATGAGATACCAGTTCAGTGTTTTTAATATAATTTCTTGTTTGTCTGTATGATGTAAAGAGAGAGAGAGAGAGAGAGAGAGAGAGAGAGAGAGAGAGAGAGAGAGAGAGAGAGAGAGAGAGAGAGAGAGAGAGAGAGAGAGAGAGAGAGAGAGAGAGAGAGAGAGAGAGAGAGAGAGAGAGAAAGGCTGACATAGGTGATAAGATTCTTGACGAAGGTATTTATATTTAAATTTTAAAGAAAACAGAAAGAGAGGAGGAGGAGGAGGAAATGAAGGAAGAGGTAATGATAATAGTGGTGGTGGCGTTGTTGTTGTTGTTGGTGGTGGTGGTGGTGGTGATAGTGGATTTTAAGATGGGGTAGATGATGAAAGAAGATTCAGTGGAGAACATTGAATGAGAAAGGAGGAGGAGGAGGAACAAGAGATGGAATACAAAGGAACACAAAGGAAAAAAAAACAGACCACTACAGATTCTATGAGTAAGAGACAAGAAGGACAGCAAGGTCAAAGGAAGGAACACCACGCAACACAGAGGGAAAAACAGTCATAAAATGCGATACGAAAGACTAAAAGAGAGGAAGAGGAGGAGGAGGAGGACAAGGAAAAAGATGATAATGAGCAGAAGGTAGTAATAGTGGAAAGAGACGAATACAAAGGACAAAAGAGCAATAGGAAACAAAAAAAAGGAGAATGAAACGATAGGTAAAATAAAAACAGGGACTATAAGAAAAGAAAGCGAAACAAAGAAGACTGCGAAAAAATCAATAATAGTAGAATAAAGCAAAGAACAAAGAGACACTGCAGAGTTTATCAAGTTAGGCAACACTTTTCTACGTGACGAAGAGGCCAGTTTGGTTCAGAGAGAGAGAGAGAGAGAGAGAGAGAGAGAGAGAGAGAGAGAGAGAGAGAGAGAGAGAGAGAGAGAGAGAGAGAGAGAGAGAGAGAGAGAGAGAGAGAGAGAGAGAGAGAGAGAGAGAGAGTGTGTGTGTGTGTGTGTTTCTTTGTTTGTTTTACATGTATTGTCTCTTTCTCTCTCGTCCCTTCTCCTATTCCCCTCTTCCTTTTTCCTTTTTCCTTTTTCCCCGTTTACTTGCTTGTCTTCTTTTTCCCTTTCTTCTTTCTTCCTCCTCGCTTTTGTTTACGTGTTTCTCTTCTTGTTCCTCTTCTCTTTCCTTCTCTTGTTTTTCTTTTTTCTTTTCCTACATTTTGCTTACAAGTTTCACGAGAGAGAGAGAGAGAGAGAGAGAGAGAGAGAGAGAGAGAGAGAGAGAGAGAGAGAGAGAGAGAGAGAGAGAGAGAGAGATTTCAGAAGGAAGCTGCAGAGAGGGAAGGAAGGATAGAACGCACTGAGGGAGATGAAGAGATGAAGGAAAGCAGGGAAGCGGGTTTTTGGGTTAGGGTACGTTTCCTGCTCCGTTTTCTTCCTCCTTCAAAGTTATCGGACCTGTCAGAGAGAGAGAGAGAGAGAGAGAGAGAGAGAGAGAGAGAGAGAGAGAGAGCAAATGCCACGGTATTGTAACATGATCGTACAAAAATGCGAATAATCAGCTTAACAAAAACGTGCTCGAGTAACTGGCTTTGAATGAGACGACCTAAAAAATAAGAGGCAGTTTTGTGCAGAGAAAATAGAATCATGTCATTTTTTCCCGGGTCTCGTGTTTGCAGGTCAGAGGTGAATGTGAAGGTTTGCTGGTGTGTGAGTGCAAATGAGGAGGAAACGGGAGAGTCAACTGAACACTGTAATGAATATTGCTTCCTGTTTATTTATATTGTTTATGTGGCGAGAAGAATGACCGAGCACACAAGAAAAAAATAGAAATAAAAAACGAAAGAGAAAATAACTCTTTCCTATCCCATAAAAGAAAGTCAGGGAAAAATAAGTAAATAGATGATTAAACCAATAAAATTTAAAGGGAGAAAGAAAGAAGGAAAGGAAACAAATAAAACAAAAAGTTGGATAATTAATTTTTAGAGGTGTTGATTATTGTAAAATACACTTAAACACCGTCTTTCATATGCATCTAAGTAGTGGTAGCACAAACTTAATATAAGGCACAAATACTATACTATACAAACTCGTATGATTCGATTTTCCTTAAGAGAGTTTACTTGTGAGATGAGAAGATGTGAACAGTTCATATTGGAGCAGAACTCCTTGCGATGTAGATGAGTTGCAGGTCCTGTTGTAAATTTGGAAGACTTTATAGTAGTTTGTGTCGTAAATTTGAAAGAACTTATACGTACGTGGTAGTTTGTGTAGTAGATTTAAGAGTGTGTAGGTTCTGCCGCAAATTTGAAAGAACTTATGGTGGTATGTGTAGTAAATTTAAGAGTGTATAGAAGTTTCTGTCGTTAAGTTAAAAAGTATGTTAATCCCACCAATGTAACCGAGAGGATGAAGATTATGCATTCTTTCCAGCACGGGTAAGTTTCCATGTGCCGCGGTGACATAACTTGCGGTACAGAGTTGCATTTCCCTCATCATATTGCCTTCCCACTTACGTAAGCCCCGCGACACGTCATCTCACCGATAAGCTTCAATTTCCCTCGCGGAGGACGCTCTGGCGGCAGGGAAACCAACCCACACACTCGTAGCAGTTTGAAAAATAAATATATATACGAAAAAAAAATGTTAGATTCACAATAGTTTATAATCCGATGCATTGTCACTCCCTGTGCTCTCGGCCAGATTCTGCCAACGCACAACACCTCCACGTCAGGCGCTACACTACAGGAATTAAAAAACGATATAAACTTTTGATGTGTTTTTGCTTGGTCGAGGGACGCCAACCAGTCTGTGTGTGTGTGTGTGTGTGTGTGTGTGTGTGTGTGTGTGTGTGTGTGTGTGTGTGTGTGTGGCTCCCTGCTTTCGTCTGCGGCTGAGACTCCTGATGTTTGTGTTTGGGTGTCTGTGGCATTGAATCTGGTTACGGTTGAGTCTTCAGGGATATGGTGTGTGTGTGTGTGTGTGTGTGTGTGTGTGTGTGTGTATGTGTGTGTAATCGATGCTGTTACTGCCGGAAAAAAGGGAATATATATAAAAGCACTCTTACTTATATGAAACGTTATATGGAAGGTCCGTGGATTTTCGTGCAGTATTGCAGGACAGACTGTCTCATTAATGATCACAAAGGAAGCGATACCTATTCACCTTCTCCCTGCCACACACACACACACACACACACACACACACACACACACACACACACACACACACACACACACACACACACACACACACACACACACACACACACACACACACACACACACACACACACACACACACACACACACACACACACACACACAAGTCAGAGAGAGAGAGATATAGAGAGAGTTTAAAAGATGCGAGTAAAATGTAAATGCACAACGTTACCAAATTACTAAATGAAAATATTTTGCACCAGTCGAGTTGAATATTAAAATAACTAACTAAAAATAAACCCGATGGATGTGTTGTGACGTGTTGCTGTTCCAAATTTATACATGAAGCTTATATGGACGCTGCCTGATATACACATCAAAGGAAAGGGTAATAGCAAACACAATGACTGAAGTGACGTGAGGTGAGGCGAGTACAGACCACCCTCCCTTCACCCCACCAGCCAGCCGATCATTCAGTTATTCAGCCAACCAGTGAGCCAGCCATTCAGTCAGTCAGTCTGGTGAGGCGATGTTGTGGTGGGCGGGAAAAATGACACTGGTATATTTTATCATGGTTGTTTTTGACGTAGCATCTCACGATACAAGTTGATATGAATACAGGGAGGAAGAAAGATGGACGGAGGAACAAAGACGAGAGAACAAGAGAGGAAAAAGAGGGAAATGAAGGCTAAAAATATGTAAATGTAAGAAAGGGAATTGTTGTTTTTGACATAACATCCCCACGACAAAAGTTGATAAGAATTAAAGGAGGAAGAGATGGAAAGAAAAACAAAGACGAAAGAACAAGAGAAAAATAGGGAAATCAAGACGAACATACAAATACAATAAAAGGAAAAAAACACTCATAAATTAAGGAATGAAGGGAACTGGAAGAGAGAGAGAGAGAGAGAGAGAGAGAGAGAGAGAGAGAGAGAGAGAGAGAGAGAGAGAGAGAGAGAGAGAGAGAGAGAGAGAGAGAGAGAGGAAAATAAACGAAAAAAAGGTGTATGAAAAATGGAAGAGAAAACATTAAAGGATGAAAAAAACAAAGAAAAAAAAGAAAACGAAAATAGGAAAATGAAAACGTGAATGGAAAAGATTGATAAAAGTGAGCATAAGAAGGGACAGAAGAGAAAGTAACCTCACTTCTCTCCAAAAAAAGATAAATAAATGAATAATTAGATACATAATACAACTCATTTTTATTTCAGCCTCCATTTGTGTGACTGACAATTCTGTTGCTATTATTACTACCAACTCTTTCATTACTTAGGTGACTGCGTGGCTTGGGCGTGACACAGATGTTTAAATGGTTAAAAATAAAACAAAAAATTAAACTATAAAAAAAGTGAACACGTTTTAAAAAATAATTTCAATGATAATAATAATAGTAAAAGAATACGCATATTATAAAACGAACATCGCAGAAATTAAATATAGAACGACATACGTATATTTGTGTCATTAGAGAGAGAGAGAGAGAGAGAGAGAGAGAGAGAGAGAGAGAGAGAGAGAGAGAGAGAGAGAGAAATGAATGAATGAATGAATGAATGAATGAATGAATGAACGAATGAATATGTATAAACACGCGTGGGACTTTGCTGTGAGGGAGGACTATTGATGCGTGAAGTTAAATGAGGAATGTTTAACTGGAGGAGGAGGAGGAGGAGAAGAGAGCAGTGATGTTCTATTTTACGGCTGAACTGTTACTGAACAAAAAAAAAAAAGGAATAAATTAAAGAGTCAGATATTGAGGTTTTTATTGCGCTTATAGTTTTGAAGGTTTTTTTTAGAATTTGAATTGTACATTGTGGAGGAATTGGAGTGTAAGCATTATTGTTTCTCTCTCTCTCTCTCTCTCTCTCTCTCTCTCTCTCTCTCTCTCTCTCTCTCTCTCTCTCTCTCTCTCTCTCTCTCTCTCTCTCTCTCTCTCATTCATTTATTTGTTTCTATTTTCTTTTTTTCTTTTCTCTGTTTTATTCATTCTTTCTTGGAAGATAAAGAAGAAGAACAAGAAGAAGAAGAAGAAAAGAAGAAGAAGAAGAAGAAGGAGAGGACAATAACGTTTTATTTTACAGTTCTATTATTAGTACTATAATAAAAAAGATCGCACATATTAAGGTATACACTGCAATTACGATTTTAAAGAAGGATTTTTAGAGCTTGAAGGTAACAGACGATGATGGTGGTGATGATGATGATGATGATGATGATGGTAATGAGAGGGAATCGCGGGAATCATCACAAAGTCTATGACACAAAAATCGATTCCCGTCCGTCTGCATTGAAGCATCGAATCTCTCTCCACACTCGCTTTGACGATATTCAGACTCAAAATCCTCCTTTCCTCTGCAGTGTGTGGGTTAGTGGAGGGGAGGGTGTCTAAAGCGATTCCACTCCACCTATCCCTGAGTAAGAGCAAAAAACCACTTTCCTTTCTCTTATTGCGGAATGTATATTTGGTCTTTTCGAAATGAATTCACGCTACTGACTTTGAAAGGATCGAGTTTTACAGTCAGTGATCGAGAAATATTTTTGTGATGTGCACTTCAGAGTGGTGGGCTCCGCTTAGACTTGTATTTACTGGTGGTGTTTTCTTGTCTCTAAATTGCCGCTTTTGTGTAGCGTTGGAAATGAACACCAAATGGTCTCTATTCATTTGCTGGGATGTACTTGTGTGTAGGGAGACGGGCACCGCCTTTCACTGCGATATGCAATAATTCACAGCACCAAAGAGCAGTAAATCTTTATAAGCATCTGCAAGAAAGAAGGGGATAGGAAAAAGAACACATTTAGAAATTTCCAGCCAGTACAAAGTTTGGAAGTGGCAGTATAACAAGAAAAGATATCTCAGAGTGGTTAGTAATTAAGGAAAGATGCGTCAAAAGGCGGTGAACGTGTTAAAGCACATAGAAATCCTGAGAAATATAATGAATTTTTCGTTTCCAATCCAAAGCGCGCGTTTTTTTTTTTTTTTTTATCTATTGGAAAGATCGACCAGTGGGGGAAAAATAATAATAAAAACCTGCTTACAATGCCGTACCTAAAAAAAAGGACGAGTATAGAATGTTCCAACAAGAAGAAAAGTATTGTTTTTTTTTTTTTTTTTTAGGTGTTTCCAAACTCCTCTCCTGAAACTGTTCGAGTTGTGTTGTGTGCAGGAAGAAATGCAGAAACAGGATAAGAGTTTCAGAGTTAACCAGTGAAGAGAGTGAAGACAGTGAACTCTCGCGTTAGTTGTCACTTGTTGCATCAGTGTTCAAGTGGCAGACTTACCGGAACGAGAGCTGGAAATCATAGCCTTGCTGGAGACTCGTATTCTAAACGCTTTAATCTCTTATTAGCACAGAGATAATCAGTCAAATTATCATAATACTTTTCCCATTGGTGATCCGGAACCCTCATGAAACAATCACCAGAACCATGAGAACGTCCTTGAAAACCGTAATACCTTTCACTAGAGCCTGTTAAAAGCAGTCGAGTAAGACACTAAACGTTTGAAAATTTGAATTCTAAAGTGACTGGGCAGGACTGGTGTGTGTGTGAGTGTGTGTGTGTGTGTGTGTGTGTGTGTGTGTGTGTGTGTGTGTCACCAGTACCTTCCCTCCTGCAGGTACACGCTCAACAAGGTGATGGTGAACGGAGACATCCCGCCCAGAGTAAAGAAGGACGCGCACACCATCATCCTTGACTTCATCAGGTCCAGGCCGCCGCTCAGGAAGGTGAGAGAGAGAGAGAGAGAGAGAGAGAGAGAGAGAGAGAGAGAGAGAGAGAGAGAGAGAGAGAGATTGCTTGCATGTATGGATGTGTTTGCTCTGTTTTGATTTTACTAGTTCGTGTATCTTCATGTTTAAACACACACACACACACACACACACACACACACACACACACACACACACACACACACACACACACACACACACACACACACACACACACACACTGCGTCTCTCTCTCTCTCTCTCTCTCTCTCTCTCTCTCTCTCTCTCTCTCTCTCTCTCTCTCTCTCTCTCTCTCTCTCTCTCTCTCTCTCTCTCTCTCTCTCTCTAGTATTTCCACGAAGCTTACTTTACAATGATCGTGTTCTACTTATTATTATTATACCAGTTTAATTTTCTAAAACTTATTCACAGTTTTTTTTTTCTCTCCGTGTATTTTCAATCTGCATAACAAAGTGCGGATTTTTCCACCGTTGTGATTCTTTTCCATTTCCGATACTCCCACTTCTCATTCTCTTCTCTCCCACTCCCTATGCTACCTCCCCCTCTCTCTCTCTCTCTCTCTCTCTCTCTCTCTCTCTCTCTCTCTCTCTCTCTCTCTCTCTCTCTCTCTCTCTCTCTCTCTCTCTCTCTCTCTCTCTCTCTCTCTCTCTCTCTTCCCTTCCATCCATTCACTCCCTGTCTCTCTTCGCTCTCAGTACCATTCATGATTCATCCTTTCTCAACCTCTTCCTCTTTCCTTCCCTCCTCTTCCACTTACTCTTTGTTCTTCCATCACCTCTGTCCCCTGCTTTTTTTCATTCAGTCTCTCCTTCATCCATCATCTCTCTCTTCCCTTTACTTCTCTTCCAATGAGCTTTTTTCCTTCCATTGTCTTTCATCCGGCTTGTTTATCTATCATCTTTCTCCCATCCTTTACCTTCCCTTCCCTTCCTTCCCTCCCATTCCACCTCTCTTCCTTGCTTTCCCTTCCAATCAGTCTCTATCCTGCCGTCACCCCTCTTCCCATCTATCCTTTCCACCCATCCTCTCTCCATCGCTTCATCCCATTCATCTCTTCCACCCAGCCTCCTCCGTCTCCTCCTCCACCAGTTCCCTTCACCTCAGCATCCTCTCCAATCCTCCCCACCTGACCTCCACCCTCCTCCGTCATCTGCCACCTCCCCCACCCACGGCCGTTGCGCCTGTGACCCAGATACTGAGCTAGGCAAATAAAGTTCCTGTGTGTGCGCTATTTTGAACCCATTAGCCAACCAGCAGTTAGTGGTGGCGCGGCTCAGTTTGCTTCCTCGCTGCTGTAGGAGAAACAAAAACATTACGTGAAGGGAAAAAGAAGTTAGCGAAAAGAAAAGTAGGGGAGAATGTTGTGTTCAATTTTTTATAAGTGTTTATTATTTTTTTCTTCAGTTCTCGCTTCCGTTTTTTTTTTTTGTGATTCTAGTAAATATGTTGGCTTTTTGGAGAGAGAGAGAGAGAGAGAGAGAGAGAGAGAGAGAGAGAGAGAGAGAGAGAGAGAGAGAGAGAGAGAGAGAGAGGCATCGATTCAATTATCTCTCTCTCTCTCTCTCTCTCTCTCTCTCTCTCTCTCTCTCTCTCTCTCTCTCTCTCTCTCTCTCTCTCTCTCTCTCTCTCTCTCTCTCTGCATCTTCCATTTTCTTTTGCTTTTTTCCTTGCCTTCTCCTAATTTTCTTAAGTCCCTCCTTCAACATCTCCATTTTCTCTCATTCATCCCTTTCTTTTTTCAGGATTTACTTTTATTTTTTTCCTTTATTTTTTTCTTCATATTTTTATCATATATTTTCAACTTTAAATAAATCATTCTTCCTTTTTAATTTATCTATAACTGAAACACCCTTTTTCTGTATGTATGTTTCTCTCTCTCTCTCTCTCTCTCTCTCTCTCTCTCTCTCTCTCTCTCTCTCTCTCTCTCTCTCTCTCTCTCTCTCTCTCTCTCTCTCTCTCTCTCTCATTTCCATTTTCATCATCCCACTTTCATTATTCATTCCTCCTTCCTCTCTCTGACTCTCATCTCTTAACATTTTTTTCTTCTCCTTTTTTCTCTTTCATCTCAATCCGTATTTAGTCATTCTTTTATTGCGGTTATCTCCCATTTTCCTCTTTTACTGTCGTCCTTTTCTATTTCTTTCTTTTTTCCTTACATAACGTTTCCTCTTATTCCTTTCTTCATTATTTTTTTTTACTCAAGGACTTAAAATTCAAAAAAAAAAAAAACGCTATCTCCTTAACATCAACATCAACAACAACAACAACAACAACAACAACAGCAGCAGCAGCAGCACCTTCATCTACCACCACTACTACTACTACTACTACTACTACTTCTATCATATCATCACTCGCTCGCTCACTAATCACTTTCAAACCCGCACCATCTCATCCCTCCCTCCCTCTCTCTCTCTCTCTTTGACATCAGGCGTCGGAGCGGAAACTTCTACCGCCGCCTCGCAAAATATCCTCGCCGATGGAGCTGTTGATGGAGAGCATACGGAAGGATCACACGGCCACACTCCGACACGTCAACACCCCTCAGCGCACGCGGCCCATGTCCAGTGAGTACCCGCGTCCTGTTGTCACTTCTGCGCATCTCTTTTCGCGCACGTTTCTCTTGTTATTATGTTCTTTTCTATATCGTTTTCTTTTTTTTTTTTTTGTCAATTTGTTTTGTTTTGTTTTGTTTTTCTTTATTGTTTTAGTTTTTTTTGAGTGTTTGTCTTTTTTTGTTTTTTTTTCCTTTTTTAGTGTTAATTTTTCGTTTCTATGTCTTTTTTTATTTGTTTTGTGTTTTTCGCGTCTTTTCTTTGTTTGATTGATTCTTTTTTTTATTGCTCTTTTTTTCTTATTTCCGTGGTTTTTGTTATTGTTTATTTTCTACTATCTCCTCTTTCATTGTCTGTGTTGTTTGTTTATTGTGTTTGTCTTTATTCATCATTTTTATACGTCTCTTTCCTTGATTTCCATTTCTTTCTCTTTTTTTCCTTTTTTTTTAGCGTTTTTTTCTACCATTATTTATCATATTCTACTGTGTCTCCTTTCATTGCTTTTTCTTTCTTACAGTGTCAACTCACGATGTGTTTGTCTCATTCCCACGTGTTTTTTTTTTTTTTTTTACGTGGTTTTCTCTCTTTAACTATGTCTTTTTATATAATTTCTCTTATACACAGTCTCTTTTAATCATTAAGAGTTTCCTGTAATTTTCTCTCCTCTTTTTTCGTTTTCATTTTCCTGTTTCACGTTTTTTTTTCAATGTTTTTTTCTTTTTTTTTTTTTTAGTCTCTGATGTACTTTGTCTCTTTTAATCATTCACTGTTTTCCTATCATGGTATTTTTCTGTCTCTCTCTCTCTTCTGTTTTCATTGTACTATTTCACGTCTTTTTTATTTGTTTTTTTTTTTGTCTTCAGCCATTTTCTTTTTTTTTTTTATATTTTCTCAGATGTACATTGTCTCTTTTAATGATTAAGTATTCCCGACCCTTTTTTTTTTCCTCTCCTCTCTTTCCTGTCTTATATATTCCAGTCCACGCGTTTTTTTTCTCTCTTTTTTTTTTCTTCATCCAAGCCTTTTTTTTTATCTTTTTTTCCATCGTTTCTCAGATGTACATGTCTCATTCAGTAATTAAGTATTTCCTACCCTCCTTTCCCCCCCTCTTTCCTCTCTGTCCTGTCTTTTGTGTGGCAGCATGTACCTCATTTCGTTTTCTATGTTCTACGTGCCACACTTCCCAGTCGTCGCCCACGTTGCAGTTTACGAGCATACATGTTTTTTTATTTTTTATTTTTTTTTCTTTCCTTATCGCCCTTTTTCAGTGTTCTATTTTTAACGCGTGTGTTTGAGGACGTGTTTATTTTAAGCGGGAGTTGAGTAAAAAAAATAAATTAAAAAAAAAAAGTGTTTGTACGGGATTCAGTAGTTAGATATTTACGACTTTTTTCATATCCTACGTTTACTCACCTTTTCATCGTAAATTTATCCCTTGTTTTTCGCGCATATTTCTCTCTCTCTCTCTCTCTCTCTCTCTCTCTCTCTCTCTCTCTCTCTCTCTCTCTCTCTCTCTCTCTCTCTCTCTCTCTCTCTCTCTCTCTCTCTCGTTTTATTCCTCGCAAATATTAACGTGTGCCTCAAAAAGACACTTGGGGGGAATAATGAGAAACGGGGAAAAACGAAGAACCTTGACGAGGAGGCGTAGATTGGAGGGCGCTGGGGAGAGGGAGGAAGGACGAGGAGGGAGGAGGGAGAGGCGGGGAGGGAAAGGAGATAAAAAGTGCATTGGGAGGGGAAGAGGAAGAAGAGACGAAAAAGTGGATGAAGGCAGGAGGGATACAGAGGAGGAGGAGGAGGAGGAGGAGGAGGAGGAGGAGGAGGAGGAGTGGGAGGAGAAAAAGTTGATAGAAAGGTGAAAAGGGAGCGAAGTGTGGATAAGGGATGGAGACAGGATGGTAAATTAGGAAGGAGAAGGAGGAGGAAGAAGAAGAAGACGGGGTGGTAAAGAAATATCGAACGTAAATCAGAAATGCAAATACTCCACTAATGACCTGTTTTGTTTTGTCTTTTATCTACAGTCTAATTAACTAAGGTCGATGTATCGTTTTTTTTTTTTTTCTGTACTGAGATGAGTATATTATTTACATTTCACTGCACCACCACCATCACCACCACCACCACCACCACCACCACCACTACCACTATTTAAACACTACTCAAAAACAAAATTCTCCTCTTCAATTTAAACCCTTTTATAACCTTTACATCGGTTCTGAATCCTTTTCCCCTCTCTAATCGCTTTTCGTTCCCCAAGTCCCTCCCTTTCCTTCCTATTCCATCCTTTGATACCGTGTAAAATCGTAACTATTCTTTAAAAGGGTTACGGAGCTGTTTTCTCGTACACTCATGCACCCTCAGACACCTTCCCTGCCGCCCCCCTCGCCTCCTCTCTCAGCCTGACGAGTAAGTGCAGTTCTAAATGAATTCCCAGGTCCTTATTCTGTCTCGCCCAGGTTTTCTTCTCGTAAACTGTGGATCTTGTTTTGTTTTGCCTTTGTACCGATTGCGAAGTGTGTGTGTGTGTGTGTGTGTGTGTGTGTGTGTGTGTGTGTGTGTGTGTGTGTGTGTGTGTCCTTGCGTTTGGCCATGTTTGTGGAATTGTGTCAACCCTTTTTTATGTGTGTGTGTGTGTGTGTGTGTGTGTGTGTGTGTCTGAGCGTATAAGTAAAAGTATTTTGTGATTTACACTTTTTATAGTGTGTGTGTGTGTGTGTGTGTGTGTGTGTGTGTGTGTGTGTGTGTGTGTGTGTGTGTGTGTGTGTGTGTGTGTGTGTGTGTGTGTGTGTGTGTGTAGGAGAAACCATACTCGTCACTTTGAGTTAAAAACAGACATGCAAAGCGAGAAGGGAAGCTGGAAGTGCAGGGGTCGAGGATGAGATAGCTAGAATACTGGGGATGGAGGAGGTAGAGTAGGAGGAGTCTGGGCTGGGAATAGAGGCGAGGGCTGAGTAGTGGCGGAGGTGCAGCGGCCGAATATAGCGCCACAAGAGCTGAAAGACGATACATCCCCGAGGAAGAGGTAAGCGCGGAGGCAACAAACAAGAAAGAGAGGCAGCAGTAAGGGGATATAAACACCAGTGAATGCACAGGAGACAAGAACTCATTTGCTAACGTATGAGTTGCAGTTGTGCGAGACGAGACGAGACCAGACGAGACGAGACGAGAGAAGTTACATGACGATTACAATAAAACAGTGACGGAAGGTCTCTTAAATGTGTGTCAAGTAGGAGGAGGAGGAGAAGAGGGATGGAATTATGCGTATACAAGATGTGAAGTGGAGGTGCTTTGAGAGAGAGAGAGAGAGAGAGAGAGAGAGAGAGAGAGAGAGAGAGAGAGAGAGAGAGAGAGAGAGAGAGAGAGAGATACAAGGGGTAGATTAGGTATTTCCAGAGGGATAGAAAGATAGAGGTACAGATACAGAGAGAAAAGGATGAAGGAGAGCAGACATAAAGAGATTGGAGTAAAGGAGGTGCTTCTGTGTAGAGGGAAGAAGGGACAGAGATGAAAAGATAGATGTGTGTGAGGGGCGGGCCAGAAAACAATGGAAGGGTTGGTGTCTATAGAGGAGGCGGTGCTTCCCTCGGGAGGTGGATGGCTGAGTCTCGGTACAGGAGTCTTAAGAAACGCAGCTAACACGGGGAAAAGTGAGGAGCTACGCACTTAAAACTCCAGCATAGAAATTAAGGATGCTACACAACTTACCTTCCCTTTCCTTTAGAGAACATTTGCCCTCAAGGACTAGTAGCGGCCTCCTCCTCTCTGCTCTCCTGACTAAGTGACGCAGGAAGAGGCTGGAGGAAGAAGAGGTAGGAGGAGAATGAAGTAGAAGGAACGAAATGGTATAGGAGGAGGCTGGAATAAGTAAGTGGAAGAGTAAGAGGTAGTGGGAAGGAAGATGAATAAGAGGAAGGAGGAGAATGAAGTAAAAGGAAGGTATAGGAAGAGGAGGTATGTGGAAATGTAAGGGATAAGAGAAAATAGAAGTAGGAGGAATAGGTACGTAGATAAATAAGAGGTACTAGGAGGAGGAATAGGAGGAGGAGGAGGAAAAGGAAGAGGCTCCGAGTGTCGCCCCAGGACACCGCCTCCATCCACAATAGACGCAAGAAAAATCCTCGTCTAATGACAACAAAACCTTTTCTATTTTCACCTCCGTTTTTGTGGAGGGCGGCTGGGTGTGGGAGGCATTACTGGGGATGAAGGTCTTTTCTCTCTCTGTCTCTCTGTCTCTCTCTCTGTCAAACCTAATTACTTGCTCTGTATTAAGTCTCTTTGTGTTACTCGTGAGCAGTGTTGTTTCCGCCTGTCTCCCACGCTGGTGTGGATGGATGCTTGTTAGAGTTGTAGTGACACGTATGGCCCTTCCAGAGACCCTTGTCACTCTTCGGTGTTTCTCTCTCTGGAAGCGCCAAGGCAGGGTGAACAGAAGTCATGTGCAATTGATGCGACAATGTGTTGAGTGGGGATTTATATTATGCTTTGTTTCTCTCTCTCTCTCTCTCTCTCTCTCTCTCTCTCTCTCTCTCTCTCTCTCTCTCTCTCTCTCTCTCTCTCTCTCTCTCTCTCTCTCTCTCTCTCTCTCTCTCTCTCTCTCTCTCTCTCTCTCTCTCTTTTGTCCTAGGCCAGTATCTCTCATACATAAAAAAAAATTGAACAGAAAGATAATGTTGAGATGATAAGCTATTTTGTACTGCTAGAGTTGTCAGTATAGGAGGGCCCTTTGTTCAACCACCACCACCAGCACCACCACTAACACTGTCTAGTTCTATACCCTGCAAAGTCTCACCTATGCGTGGCCCAGTGATGTGTGTCAAGGATGGGTGGATGGGCGATGGTGTAAGGCGTCTTGCTCTACTTAAGTACAATTATCTCACTTGGAGCAACTGGGCGGCCTTGAGTTAAGCTTCGCACCTGCATGCCAATTATACCCTGAGCGGAGGAGCAGGATCAGTAGAGGTGGCGACAGTATAGCTTGGTCTTAATAGCAGTGATGTAATGGAGAGCTGCGTGGTGCCGCGAGGAGACTGACTTGAGTGACAGGCTGGAGGGTGCGTGTCTTATGGGTGGGTGCACAGCAAGGTGACGAGTTCAGCGTGTGTCACAGATGAGGAAGGATGGAATTCGATCAGTGGAATACCTAATAAAGGGAAGGAAGGGAGATGTTTGTAGGGACGGGCGTAAGAAAGGAATGGTTGCTTTGGATGTTAGATGCCAATGAAGAATGGTTGTCAATGAAGTGCGAGTGGCTGTGAACGGCGCAGAAAAGCAAGACCGTCGTTCTCACACTTCAGACTGCATTTGCACTTGTTTTGCTGATTGACCTCTGAAAGCACGGTGAGGGCGCACGTTTCTTGAGAGCATGAGTGTCCTTTGCAGACGAGAGGCGCCGCTTGCAGCTCACAGGCCCTCACACCCTCGCTCTTCTACGTAAACTCCAAATAGTGTTAGAGGAATGAAAGACACTCAGTGATCAGGTTGTTAGTGCTGTGTCAGTAGAGGTGTTTAAAAGAACATTAGAAAATTTATAAATGGTGATATGTGGAAATAGGTGAACATGTTTTATACAGGGAATACCACTTGTAATCCTGGAGGCTTCTTGCACCTTCTCTCATTTTCTGAGGTTATGTTCACCTCCAAAGAAAAATCCCATTCCAATTAAAATTCCAGACTTTATAGATTTCTAACCTAACCTAACTAAATTAACAAACCTAACTTGACTTAACCTTACTAAACATAACTTAACCAGACCTAACCTTACGTGAACTGACATACCGTGCTCAAACACAACCTAACCTAATTCACCATTGAAGTCCTTTTGATCATAATACGCGAATGGAACGTTTGCAAGAGAACTTAATCTTTGGAAACTTAAGGGTCATTGCGTCTTTAAGGCTACATGCGTCTTCATACCCTCACATCCTCACCTGGATTAATTAGCGCCGTGAGAGGAGCAGCACAGCCTCCTTCTCTTGTGTGTTGGTGGAGGGTGTATGTGTGGGGTGTCGCTGGCGGGCCAAGAACCTCTGAAGTGAAGCCTTTGTCACAGCGCTGCATTGATCTGCAGAGGCGGGTTGCTGACCTAACAAAGCCTAAAGTTTATTAAGAAGCTCGTATTTTTCTTTCTTTCCATCTTCTTGACGGGAATTATGGTTCTCTCTCTCTCTCTCTCTCTCTCTCTCTCTCTCTCTCTCTCTCTCTCTCTCTCTCTCTCTCTCTCTCTCTCTCTCTCTCTCTCTCTCTCTCTCTCTCTCTCTCTCTTTGCTAAAGAAGTAAAGTGTTTCATGCAGAGTAATAAAGTTTTTGTCTGTGTCAATTGAGTTTATTAATTTAGCTCTGGGCAAAACAAATGACGTGTGTGTGTGTGTGTGTGTGTGTGTGTGTGTGTGTGTGTGTGTGTGTGTGTGTGTGTGTGTCTTTCACTTTTAAACTTTCAATTTCCAAACTGTAATTTCCAAGCCAGATTTAAACTCAATTCTGCATACTTAGGCACTTTACCTTTCATCTTCACTCTTGAATATATTTCTTACCTTAACTTTTCTTTTCACGTGGCGCCTGAAGCAAACATTACAATATTTAATTTCACTAACTTCCATTTTTTAGAAGATAACCAGCGGAGGCCTTAATATCGTATTTATGTAATTAGTCTTGTCGCACCTTGATGCTCTCTCAAGTGTGACTATCAATATTTGAAAAGGTGATTAATCAGAAAAGGTGTAAGCACTTTGCATTGTTAACTTCTGCCAGAGGACTTCATTCTTAAAAGTCTTGCAGTTTTATTTCTTACATTTAACAAGTTCTCGTGGACGTTACTAGCATTTTCAAGGATGTACATGATTCAAGTGATACCGTAACGAAAACTGCATCGCCAGTAGGTAGAAACGCCCACGAGAATCCGACTTATCACCTTTGTGGCCTTTAAAAACAGTCCTGGTGAGAGAAGAAAGTTCTTAACAATACGAACAATAATATTTCAAGTGTTCCTTTCCTTCTCCCGTGTAATGATAAGGATTAATACTCACAACTAACGCTAACTTACATAATTTGAGTAATAAAAGTAAGTATAAGATTTTCACTCCCAAAGCCTCTTCAGGGAAAAAAAAATGAAAACTAGCGTAAATCAGTGTGTTAAAAAAACTGGCGAGAACTTAGTCAATTAGAAAGTTAGTAAGTCATGTGTAAAGAAGAGGTGTAGAATGCATACCCTGATGGCGGTAGTGGTGGTGGTGGTGGTGGTGGTGGTGGTGGTGGTGGTGGTGGTGGTGGTGGTGGTGGCGGTGGTTGTGGTGCATGAGGAATGAACGACTGAAATAGAACGCAATAATTGTTACAAAGCCATGGTTGGAACAGACACCAGAGACAGAGAGAGAGAGAGAGAGAGAGAGAGAGAGAGAGAGAGAGAGAGAGAGAGAGAGAGAGAGAGAGAGAGAGAGAGAGAGAGAGAGAGAGAGAGAGAGAGAAATTGTGTGTGGGAGGGAATGTTGGAT
>NC_087153.1:35948021-35955521 GCF_035594125.1 Scylla paramamosain | reverse complement strand
TCTCTCTCTCTCTCTCTCTCTCTCTCTCTCTCTCTCTCTCTCTCTCTCTCTCTCTCTCTCTCTCTCTCTCTCTCTCTCTCTCTCTCTCTCTCTCTCTCTCTCTCTCGTTTAGCTTGTTGAACTAGATTTCAGTCCATTTAACCAAAAATATAAAAAGATTGCCTGTTCTATTTTCAGCCTGAGTGAATTCCTTTAACCAAATAATTTTGGTCATAGCGTAACAGTTTTCTTTCCTTTTCTTTTTTTCTTTTGTGAGTTGATAGCCTAGAACGAGGCATTCTTTAGGTGATAGATAAATAGATACGTAGGTAGATAGATAAATAGATACGTAGGTAGATAGATAAATAGATACGTAGGTAGATAGATAAATATACGTAGGTAGATAGATAAATAGATACGTAGATAGATAAATAGAGATGACTAGATAGATAGAGAGATAGAGAGACAGATAGTTTAGATGCTTAAGTATAAATAGATAGATAGACAGACATATTAGGAAATAGATTGGTAGTTAGAAAGACAGAGTAAGTAGGTAGATAGATACAAAGATAGATAGTCATATATTGCAAACACACTCTCATACACGCAAAGAAAAACAGATAAATACTTCACTGACTGCAAATATTAAACTGAAAAAAAAAAACATGACACACCACAACGCGTCACACACAAACTCCAACGCGGCAAGAGTCCCGTAAGACACAAAACAAAGAGAGAACAACGAAGATTCACCCTTTGAAACGCCGCCCTTGTATCATGAACGTGCTCCTACAGGTCCTTAGCCGCTGCAGGATCGTCAAAATGAAAGTCCTGGTTTTGGGAGTCCTATGCTTTTTTCCCCACAGGTCTCGATCCTTAGCGTTGAGAGTCTCGTCACGTGTCTTTCTTGAAGGCTCCGTGTATTCCTGGGTTGTATCTGGTGGTGGTGGTGGTGGTGGTGGTGGTGGTGGTGGTAGTAATTTTTTTGTGCGTATCACCTCAAGTGGAAGCAAATTTTATGGATGGTTGCTTTTATTTCTGTTTGGATATTGAGTCTCATCTTATTTCATTCTCTCTCTCTCTCTCTCTCTCTCTCTCTCTCTCTCTCTCTCTCTCTCTCTCTCTCTCTCTCTCTCTCTCTCTCTCTCTCTCTCATGCTTCCGACCTTGGGCCGGGGCTTTAATAAGGTGAGATGTGTGAAAAGTTTGGGCCAGCAAATGTGGGGTCATGTATCTGGCGCAGGTGTGGAGTGGCAGGTGTGTGGTGAAATTGGCTAGTGCAGGTGTAAGGTCAGAGGAGTGGCTAGTGGTGTGGAGTGAGGGGGGCGGGGGAATGTGGCGTCCCAGGTGTCGGTGATCACTCGTGGGGATGCCTTGGGGACGCTCATGTGGCTGCTGGGGAGCGAGGACCTACTGGGGGGCGGGCAGCGAGGACTGGGGAATGTGGTTCGTGATAGTATTACGAGAGGCAGGGAGCGTGGGCAGATGGGGGGAGGGCGGCGCATGCCCGACGGGGAGGAGCAGGAGGCGCGTGAAAGTAGCGGGAGGAAAGGCGGACTGTGGGTCCCTCGCAGTCAGTCGCACAGTGTGAGCGGCCACGCACACACAGACGCCCCGCCCCGGCACCCCCGCGTCGTGCGTGCCACCCTCACCCGCGGGCCCGGCACTGAGGCTCCGCACAGTGGGCAGTCTTGCTCCACACCCCAGGACTTGTTGTTTGTTGGCCAGTGCGCAGTGAGCGGCAGTAATCATGCTGGTGGAGCTGTCGCGGGACACCAAGCGGGACCCCAGCCTGGTGACCTCAGGTGAGTGGATGGTCGCTGCCCCCGGTGACTCGCCGTTCCTTCCCTTCTCACTCTCTTCCGCTGCCCATCTCTGACCCACCGCCCCACATCCTTGCCCGCCGTGCCCGTCGTGTCCTCCCGCCAGGCCACACTCTCACCGCTGGCAGACCCTCGGCGCTGTGTTGTAGTCAGCACCTTGGAGGCTCCAGGAATGTCGCTCCACATCCTGTGAGTCTCGTTCGTCCAGAGACCAGACAGCCTGAGAGGCCACGGAGTTTAACGGGTGCTGAGTGTTGGCTCTGGGGGTGAGGAAGAACGTGTAGCGGTGAGGAATGCCATGAGCCCCGTGTACTGTACCCTCCCTGAGCTGCTCTCCCCCACGGCCTGTGCTCTGAGACTTGCATCGCATAAAGCACTGCAGCGCCTGCCTCGGGGCCGCGTCTGGAGCCGAGCTCCATTGATGAACGCGATGGCAAACACTCTTGACTTGATAGAACTGTTGTCTAACAAGGTTGTTTGTTTGCCTGTTATGTATTCTTGATGTGATCCTTGCATGATCGTTCTCGCTGAGTTGTGTTGCTGGCGGAAGGCAGGTGGCGCGAGGATTGGAACTGGGGCCTTTCAAATTCAGAGGTGGACAAGCGGCCTTCCATTCTACCCGAATCTCTGACCTTGCCGAGCCTGACAGTGGCCCCAAGACCTTCATTCCCCTCGGGTACACATTCGTCTCGACGCGCTGTGGCGCCCTATCCAAGAGGTGGGCGTGGGCGCTTCAAAGGCACGGCAGCGCACCAAACAACTACGTAGTTTGGCTGTAGGTGAACACAGGCTGGAAACGAATTGCCGGAGACGGATACATTCAATGAATTGACACTGAAATCGTTATTCATTCCACCTGAAGTTCATGATGTAACACACACACACACACACACACACACACACACACACACACACACACACACTGCGTAGTGTAGTGGTTAGCACGCTCGGCTCACAACCAAGAAGGCCCGGGTTCGAATCCTGGGCGCGGCGAGGCAAATGGGCGAGCCTCTTAATGTGTAGCTTAGAGTTCACTTAGCAGCAAGTAGGTACGGGATTACGGAATGTAACCCGAGGTGTTGTAATCTTGCTGTCCCGGTGTGTGGGGTGTCAGTGGTCTTCTACCCAAAGTCCTAACCAAAGTCCTACCCAAATCGGTCACTATGAGCTCTGAGCTCTTTCCGTAAGGAAACGGCTGGCTGGGTGACCAGCAGACGGCTGTAGGTGAATCACACGTCAGTAAGTAAACAGGCCCATCAGAAAACAGACAGAACAGAGCTGCCGGAGGGCCAACGTGGAGGGAAGCCAGCGCACCCCCCATCATTGGTGGGAACACGGCTGTCCCTGCATCCCGGTTCATTGATGCCGGCCAAAGAAGTTCATTCAGTTTCAATGAATTCAACCGGTTCTTGAGGTGTATGACACAAGAGACAGTGTCGCCAATCATTGAATAGGCCAGCCAGGCGGAAAATTATAGGTGAGGCAAGATGTGCTGCGAGGGACGAGGCAGCGGCCGCTAAGGGTGAAGACACGCCTTTTGTCCCGTTGTGGTCTGATACAATGGGCAGATCACGTGTGTGGCGGCGGGGGATGCATAGCAGATGGCAAGGGGAACGCTGACGATGATGATTATGGTGATGGTGGTGGTGGTGGTGATGATGGTTGTGTTTTAACGCCCTAGAAAAGACGGTACAGATTAATATCAAGTAAAACAAAAGTAAAACGCGAAATACTGTTAACCATGGCAGGTGTCATGTAAAGGAACCAATTTGTCGGAAGGAATGTTCACCTGTTTTCAGTCCTGGTGGCGGACAACTGCGGCGCGGCGTGCCGTCACTACCAACGACTCGTCCACCCAAATTTTCTCTTGAGGTTGGAGGGTGGGAGGGAGGCGCCTCTTAAAGCCTAAAGGAGGAACGCAGCAGGCGGGACAGCGGGGACAGTGCGACCTTTTAGGGTGAAGCAGGAAAGACTGTCACGGTAATGGCAACACAGAGGGGGAGGGAAAGGTGTAAGTGCGAGGCGGGGAGAGATGGATCTTGGGGCGAGGGCCAGAGTCCAGTAATGCGGGGAACCTCATACGCTAGAATAGGGTTGGAGGGGCAAGTGTTAGAGATAAGCCGTCCTTGTTATCACCCTCCCATATCAGCCACGCCCTCCCTATCACTGACTCCTCCCACAACGCTTCCGCCGCGTCATATATCACCCGTTCCGCCCTCCATCTTTCTTTTCTGCCCAGCGGTCCTCTCCTCCACCCACGGGGCCAGGCGGAGGTCAGGGTAGCGACAGGCATACTAAAGGCCTTCTGGAAACTCTTTATGCCTCCTTGAAACAGACCAAGTGGAGGTTTCGGCGGGCCATGCAGTGCGGGGCGGCGGCGCGGCACTCTGCTTGATTAGCTCACGTTTTTTTTAGGACAGAGAGAGAGAGAGAGAGAGAGAGAGAGAGAGAGAGAGAGAGAGAGAGAGAGAGAGGTAAAGTGCAGTTGTTTAAAGGTGAACAATTTATATTTCTCCACGTGTGTGTGTGTGTGTGTGTGTGTGTGTGTGTGTGTGTGTGTGTGTGTGTGTGTGTGTGTGTGTGTGTGTGTGTGTGTGTGTGTGTGTCCACCTGCCAGTCATACTCCTACACAAACTACAGAGAGACGCTGAACGAAAGAAAAGGGGAAAGTGCGACCTACAGGAAGCTTTAACGACGAGGAATGGTTGGAGTAGCTGGCAGGGCAGGGGAGGGGAAGGGGGACGAGTCTGGAAGGTGGAATGGGGGGACGAGGGAGAGTGGGGAGAGTGTGATGCTAGCTAGGAAGTAGGAGAAAGTGCGTTACGGGTGGGCGGCGGCAGTACTAGTGGTGGTGGTGGTAGTGGTGGAGGAAGCAGGTTCAGTACAATGCAGAAGTTTCACTAAGAGACACGTGGCTGGAAGAAAATGCTACACGGGTGCTGTGGAGTTTCGTCTCGAGTGTCTTGCGAGTCCTTTAAGAAGTATTGTACGCTATTCGGAATATTACACGAAGTACTTCACATTATTTACAATTGTACGAGTATGTGAAACGCCATACTGTATTTATAAGCTCAGACAAAGCACCAAGCACTCAATATAAGCTTAGGTAAATCACCACACACAAATTTACAAGCCTGTATAAAGCACCATACAGGCTGTACAAGTTAAGATGAAGCACCACTCTGTACATATCTACAAGAAGCACCATACCCAATATTTACAACTTTATAAGAAGCACCATCCACCAAACAAGGTTACATGAGGCACCGTGCACTCAATACAGTTTAATAGGAAGCACCATATACTATTTGATAAGGCCACCACCTGAAGCACCACTCAATACAAGACCACAAGAAGCACCACACACAATTAACAAGCTATAAAATAAACACCACACACCACAAACTCACACCACATACACATCCTTTGATCACCACCCTTACCCATCCCATCCCATCACAGCCTCACCTCACCTGAAGCACTCACCTGAAAAGAAGTGCCTTGGTCATCAGTATCAAGCCCCAAGACGTGACTTCACCAGCTCCAGACTTCCTTTTGATCATCCTCAACCTTCTTCTTTCCTACCTCGAGTATACCTGATATATTTACCTGTGTGACTCTTCTCTCTCCTCCTGAGCACACCCACCGACTCCCACACGTCTTTTCCATCATTACTCACCTATCCATACACACACACACACACACACACACACACACACACACACACTCATACTCATATCCAGGTTCGATATTAATTGGATTCTACGTGTGTTTGGCCTTCCTATTGCTGCTACCACATTTCCATCTCTCTCTCTCTCTCTCTCTCTCTCTCTCTCTCTCTCTCTCTCTCTCTCTCTCTCTCTCTCTCTCTCTCTCTCTCTCTCTCTCTCTCTCTCTCTCCTTATTCTCACTGGCTCCTCGTCTTCATGTTTCTTCTTCTCCTTCTCATGTTTCTCCTTTTCCTGTGACCCCGTTCTGTTTCCAGGAATCTTCTTTGCTGTTCCTCCTCCTCCTCCTCCTCCTCCTCCTCCTCCTACTTTTTTTCTCTTTCTCCTATTCGTCCTCTTCGCCATCCTCTTCCAGCCTTCTTCTTTTCCTCCTCCTCCTCCTTCTGACATACAAACTTGCAAACGAAAAGACGGAACATATACTCTCTCTCTCTCTCTCTCTCTCTCTCTCTCTCTCTCTCTCTCTCTCTCTCTCTCTCTCTCTCTCTCTCTCTCTCTCTCTTTATGGCTGGGAATGAATAAGATAACACTCGTATTTTAGCGAATTTCTTTCTTTCTCATGACAAGTTTATCCGTTAATGAGGTAAGTGAATGGATGACCAATCTTTTCGTTTTTTTCGAGAGCCTGAAGAGGGAGAGTGAAGGAAGGAGGTCTTGTGTAAATTTAATGATTCTCTCTCTCTCTCTCTCTCTCTCTCTCTCTCTCTCTCTCTCTCTCTCTCTCTCTCTCTCTCTCTCTCTCTCTCTCTCTCTCTCTCTCTCTCTCTCTCTCTCTCTCTCTCTCTCTCTCTCTCTCTCTCTCTCTCTCTCTCTCTCTCATTTCCCTTTGCCTCACCCTTCCTTCCTCGCCCAATTTCCTCCCTCGATATTCGCTATTCATTCCTCGTCAAACGGTTGTTCTCCTCCCTCTTGTGTCAGCCTCCTCCTCCTCCTCCTCCTCCTCCTCCTCCTGCTGCTGTCTCTTGTGTATGGTAGGTAGATAGATAGACAGATAGGTAGATAGATGGATAGGTAGACAGATGGTTGGTTGAAAGTAAGTACATAGCTAGAAACACACACACACACACACACACACACACACACACACACACACACACACACACACACACACACACACACACACACACTTAATTCTTCTTGACTCCATTTTCTTTCCCTCTTTCTTATGTTTCCAGTTCCGTGGTATTGTCTTTCTGTCTCTCCTCCAACGCCACCCACCCCACCAAGAAATAAAACAATAACATGCATTTATTGTTTTCCTTGGCACCTGTGTGTGTGTGTGTGTGTGTGTGTGTGTGTGTGTGTGTGTGTGTGTGTGTGTGTGTTCTTCCTCGACCTGCATTTTTACTTGTCTACGTACGTATGTCATTGTCAAATATATGTCTGTATGTCTGTCTGTCTGTCACTGTCAACTTTTTCTCTCTCTCTCTTTCTCTCCACGTCCCTTTCCATCATGTGTCACCGTCTCTCTCTCTCTCTCTCTCTCTCTCTCTCTCTCTCTCTCTCTCTCTCTCTCTCTCTCTCTCTCTCTCTCTCTCTCTCTGCTTGTTTTGTCGCACCTGTCACCCAAGTCACTTTCTTCACGCGCCACATTATAACATCAGTCGACATTATGCTCCCCACCTCCTCCACCTCCTTCCCACACCCCTCCTCTCACCACATCTCGTCTCCACTCCTCCCTCTTCTCCCCACCATCCCCTACAAATACCTCTAGTACACCATGACGCTGCTGGGAAAGTGTCTGAGAGAGAGAGAGAGAGAGAGAGAGAGAGAGAGAGAGAGAGAGAGAGAGAGAGAGAGAGAGAGAGAGAGATTTAGGTACATAGTTCTAACTCGACTCTCTCTCTCTCTCTCTCTCTCTCTCTCTCTCTCTCTCTCTCTCTCTCTCTCTCTCTCTCTCTCTCTCTCTCTCTCTCTCTCTCTCTCTCTCTCTGTCTCTCTCTCTCTCAATATTGTGTGCTCGTATATTTA
>NC_087153.1:35933021-35943021 GCF_035594125.1 Scylla paramamosain | reverse complement strand
GAGCCGTGACACGTGTTGAGAGGTGTAGCAAGTCAAGGTGAACACAGGTATGAATGAAGGGAGAGGTATGTATTACGCAAGCAAGTGTGTGTGTGTGTGTGTGTGTGTGTGTGTGTGTGTGTGTGTGTGTGTGTGTGTGTGTGTGTGTGTGTGTGAATGGATGTGGATGGGTGTGTGTGTTTATTCTTCTTGTTCTTCTTGTTCTTGTTCTCCTCCTCCTCTTCCTCCTCCTCTTCCTCCTTTTCTTACAGCATTCAACTAACCTCATTGTGTTTCATCTTTGTAATGCTTTTTACTATAATTTCCTGTGAAACTTTGAACACAACTTTTCGTATGCGCTCACACACACACACACACACACACACACACACACACACACACACACACACACACACACACACACACACACACACACACACACACACACACACACACACACACACACACTTGACTTCTCCAGTTAATTTATTCCTCTGATTTATTACCCTGTCTGGAAAGCTGCGTTTTTTTTTTTTTTTCCACAGATTTCTTTTCTTTAACTATTCGTAGATAATACCCTACTGTGAACTCTTGAATATGAGCTTTTAGGTAGTGCTGCGTGTGTTTCATTGTGTGTGTGTGTGTGTGTCTGTGTGTGTGTGTGGAATGGGGTCAGGTGTAGCGTTAGAGGCAGTGATGGTGGTTGTAGCTTGGCACACCCGCCGCCTCTACTGCCATAATTCTTCATTGTACATGCCCAAGTCTCTCACGCTAGGCCACTACTGCGTGAGAGAATTTCCTTGCCCCTGCCCTTCTTTCCATCCCCTCCCCAGCCTTCCATTCCTCCCCCTTGCACCCCTTTCCTTCCTCCAACCCCTCCTCCCGGCGCACTCTCACCCTCAATTACATCACTTCCTGGCGTGAAGGGCGTGGCCGGGGGCGTAGGAAGAGCTGAAGGGCGCCACCTATACACCCGCATTACGTAAGAGCAGGGCAGAGGCGCTGAGGGAGGTGGTGGTAAGAGAATGACATCGCGTCTTCCGCCCTTCACACGCGCCACTCGACGCTCTTTTGTTCCCGAATGTTTTAGGGGAAGAAAGTTGATGTTTTTAGGTGTCGATGTTTGTTCCTCCAGTCCTTTCTTCCAGTTTTCCTTCCAGTCTTGGTCGTATTGCGTTTTTGTTTTTCTGTGTCTCCTCTTCTTTCCTCCTCGTACGCGCTAACAGTCCATTTCATCCTTCTCCTCTCCATTCCGTTCCTCTCCTTCCCATTCCGTCCTTCTTTTCATGCCCCGTTTCACTTTCATTTCTCTTATACCATGTTTCAGTATTGCATTCTTGCCTCGTTCCGTTGCGTCTCACACTCCTTGTCTCTCTGCCCTCCCTCCTTGTCACCCTGTCCCCCTGTCCCCTCCTTCTCCTCCTCCTCCTCCTCCTTCTCCTCCTCCTGGTGTGTTGTTCCAGTAATGCACCACTCCGTTATGTGACATTGGAAGTCTTGCAAGGCGATTCAATTCTTTCAGTCTCTCTCTTAAGAAGGTTTATGATGTCATTTAAGTTCTGTCATGCTTGATTCTTCCTCTCACCTCTCAGCGGCAGGGCTCCTCCTCCTCCTCCTCCTCCTCCTCCTCCTCCTCTCGAGCTACCGACGCACCAGTTTTTTCTCTTTCATCAGTTGGCCCACGGCGTTACCTCTTGACACACACACACACACACACACACACACACACACACACACACACACACACACACACACACACACACACACACACACACACACACACACACACACACACACACACACCTTTCACCTCCCACGTCATCGTTGTAATCGTTGTTCTCTCTCACACCATCGCTTTATTTCTCGTTCCATTATCACGTCACCTTTACTCCTTCACCCTTCCCGCGAGACGTCTTTGCTTTAATTCCCACGCCCACGCCCACGCCAGAGAGAGAGAGAGAGAGAGAGAGAGAGAGAGAGAGAGAGAGAGAGAGAGAGAGAGAGAGAGAGAGAGAGAGAGAGAGAGAGGCAGGTTTGACAAGCAGGAAGATAAACAGAGAACTAGTGTGAGAGTTAAAAGGGAAAGTCAGGTAAGAAAAAAGTAATGCAAGAAACGTAATTTAATCTAATCTAACCTAACCTAACACAATCGATACTATAACTTACCATTACTTCTATGTACTAGTTTTTTTTTTTTTCCCCTGGCCAATATTTGTGATATAATTTTCCCATCGGTGCATAACATCTAAAATATTTCTGTTCCATTTTCCTCCTGTATTTTTCAGCGAGTACCAAACAATGCTGATGGTGGGAAATTTCAAGAGCAGAGAAAATAGAACAAAAAAGGTAGAAATCAAGTGGTACAAAGGAGGAGAGCACGTAATGAAAAGGAAACTGGTCATACAGAATTGGGGAAAGTAGGAAGCAGTGCTAAAGTGAGGGAGGCAAGTGGCAGAACAAGGCAATTAGGTGGCGGTACAAAAGAGGGAAGTGTGGGGAGAAAGAGAGAAAGAGAAAAAAAAAAAAAGAGAGACAGACAAGGGAGCAACGAGAAGTATGTATGTATTAACAATCTTTCTCAAAAAAAAAAGAAAATACTTCAATATCTGTGGATGTGGAAATGATTCGTAATGTGGAAGGGTTGGTATGCGTGGTAGTGATGAGAAGTGTGTGTATGTATGTACGTGGGCTCACCAAAAAAAGTTCTTGAGTTTGTCGCTACGGACGTGAAAATGATTCGCAATTTGGAAGGGTTGGTATTCCTAGTAGTGGCGGTGTTAATGCGCTTGGGAGCCACGCCGCTGAAACATACTTTATATTTTTGTACTAATCACTTGTGCTGGAAGTAATTACATTGAAATACACTCTTGAAACTACCAGGGTGGGGTTATTTCATACTACTTCGTCCATATATCTCAGAATGTTTGGTGATTGCAGAAGCAGAACATTTTTAGGAGTATATACAGTGACCTCAAGAAATTATGACACGGAATCTAGTGAACTTCGTGTCTATAAACCAAATATGAATTAATACGCGGAGGGTTAGTTGTTTAAGAATCCTTCATGCTTATATCTCAGAATCTTTTGTAGTTATTGAGGCCGAGGATTTTATAGCATGTCCAGTGGCGCCCAAAACTGATGTCACGAAGTCCAGTGAATTTTTCGTCTATAAATCAAATAGGAATTAATACATGGGCTTATGAGCTGTTTTATATCAAGAGTTCTGCAAAGCCCAATAACTGAGGATAGGATAGATGGAGGGACAGAGACAGGTGCAGAAGTGAAGGATCTATCGATGTCTATTATGAGCAGAGGTAACGAGAGTAACAAAGGGGAGGGAAACAAACGAACTATAAAGGGGCAAAGAATGTATGTAGGTGTTCAAAAGAGCGGGAACAAGAGACGTTCTGAGTGTACGTACGTAGGAGTGAATGTTAGGAGGTCAAGCGATGGAAACTTTAATAAGGAAATACTGCATGACCTTCGACTTAACCCCCTCCCATCTTTCCCCTCCCTTCCCTACCCCCTTCTCTCCCCTCTCTTCTCACCACTAGCTCTCCTCATTCTACCTCTCTTGTGGTTTCATTCCCTCTCCCTCTCTCACTCCCCCATCCTTCCCCTCTCCCTCTCACTCTCCCTCCTTTCCCCCTCACCTTAAAGACGAGCTCCCCTCTGCTCTTCCTCCCACGCACTTAAACTTTCCCTGAAATATCCATCATTACCGACTAACTTAATTTTTCGCACGTGAGATTTTGTTTACCAGGCTCTTCTTCTTTTACCTGTGATGAAGTGTCTCTCTCTCTCTCTCTCTCTCTCTCTCTCTCTCTCTCTCTCTCTCTGAGCCTCGAGGTGTATTTAATGTATTACCAGGAGATTATTATTTTTTCACTCTAAATTCCTCACACTTCCCAAAAGATGTGATGAAACACGTGCTTTGACTTGTCGTATTTGAGACTCGGATTGTTGGCTGTGTTTCCGGTTAGTGTTTAGTGTTCTGTTGAATGATGAATCTGTTTATTTTTTTTTTTATTTATTTGTTATTGTTTATTTACTTTTTTTTTACGTATTGTTATTTCGTGTTTTTGTGAATGTTTCTTGTCCACTTATATATGTTTTGTTGTACATTTTTTTTTATTATTATTATTTTTTTTTTCGTATGCAGAAGTATTAGTGTCATTTGTTGTTTATTTGTTTTATCTATTTATTTAGTTAAGTAGTTTGTTAGTTGTTTAGCTATTTAGTTCGTTAGCTAGTTAGTTCGTTGCTTAGTTCGCTGGTTATCTATTGATTTGTTTCCGTATTAATCTATTTCTATATGGCTTTTACTTTTTTTAATTTGTTCACATTTATTTTTCATTTATTCCCTTCAGTTTATTTTAGCTTCCATTTATTTATCTACTTGAACGTGACAAGGGCGGGAGCGGGACAGAAGTATCGAATATCACACCCCATCACAAACACAAACACACTCTCGAGTTTCCACACTTATCCCCAACACACCTGCCACTCGCTCCTCACTCCCGGACACCCAGCATCATTCCAACAGCAGCTTCTCTCTTACTGACCCCCAGACAGCCACGCAGGCCTCCCATTACTAACGTCGAGGGGTTTGTACATCATAACATAACCATCTCTTTGACTTTTTTTCACGTGGCAGGCGTTCGTGTTTAAGTCCCATTGCTAGGTAACCCTTATATACTCCCCCCCTTCCCCCATCTCTCGTTTTCCTTTCCTCTCTCTCTTCTTTTCTCTCCTCTTCTTTCACTGGCATCGTTATTTTTATTCCCTCTCTCACCATCTCCCTTTCTTTCATTACTGTTATTCTACTTTCTTTCTCATATCTCTCTCTCTCTCTCTCTCCCATTTTTTCTTCTACATTTTTCCCTTCCTCGTCTTTCTGCTCTTCTTTCCTCTGTTTCTTCTCTCCATTTCCTCCTCCTGTTCCTTTTTTTTCCTTTATTTCCTGTTATTCTCCCCACCAACTTTTACTTACCCTTCATCTCTTTCTTCTCTAGTTTCCTCTTTTCCTCTCCTCTTTCCTTCTCCTCTCGTTTTTCTCATTACTTTCTTTTTCCTTCCCCTCCACCATTACATCATTACTAACTCTACTGCTACATCTCTCTCTCTCTCTCTCTCTCTCTCTCTCTCTCTCTCTCTCTCTCTCTCTCTCTCTCTCTCTCTCTCTCTCTCTCTCCTCTTTGCATTTTTACGTTTTTCTCTCCTTCTCCCCTCTTTTCCCTTTTCTTTCCCTTCTCTTCCCCATCTTCATTAGTTAAATTCATGTCTTCTTTCCCATTTCTTTTTTCTCTTCTTTTCCCCCCATTCCTTCCCCATTAGCATTGCATAACCCTTCCTGTGCACCTTTCCTCATTTATTTCCCCTCCCATCCCTCCCTTCACTTCCCCTCCATCACCATTACTTAACTTCCCCTCTTCTCATCCCTTCCGTGTTCCTTCCCATTTATTGTGTGTCTTCCTCTTCCTCCCCTTACCATCATTAATTAACTTTCTCCTTCCATATGTCTTATTTTTCCTTTCAGTTCCTTTTTTTTTTCTTCTCTTTCTTCGTCTACCATCATTACTCATTATTCCCCTTTCATAACCATTCTTTCCCCTTCTTTCCCTTCCTCTCCCAAACATCATTAACTTTTCCCTTCCATTTTCATCTTTTTTCCCTTCTTTCCCTTCCTTTATCGTCATTATTTACCTCTCCCCCTGTTCCATATCCACTCTTTCTCCTCCCCTTCCCTTCCCTTCTACCATTATAACTTTCCCCTTCTTCCATGTCCTTCCTTTCTCCCCCTTCCTTTTTCTTCCTCTGTCACTGTTAACTCTTTCATCTCCACTCTCCCTTTCCTTCCCTTCCTTCCCTTCACGCTCCCATTCACCTGGGGGACCACGCAGGCGTCAGGTAAGTGCCTCCCATCACCTGTTGCCGTGGGCGTTAACGAGGGAGGGTGTTTGGCTGGCAGTGATGGTGGTGGTGATGGTGGTGAGAGTAGTGCAAGACTGATGGTGATGGTGGTGGTGATGGTGATGGTAATGGTGACGGCGTGCGCGTTACTCATTAAGTGGTGGTGATGGTGGTGGTGATACGTGCGTGTGGTGGTGATTACAGTGATTCATTTTTACTCACTGGGTTTTGAGTAAATGACATTAATGATGATTGCGTCGATAATGAGAGTTGTAGGAGGTGGAAGTGGTGGTGGTGGTGGTGATGGTGGTGGTGGAGAAAGAGTAGATAGAGATGGAAGAGAGAGGAGAAAAAGGTTGATGATGACGATGACACTGAAAAGAACGAGAAAGAGTATGCATAGGAAGAAAGAAAGAAAGAAAGAAAGAAAGAAAGAAAGAAGAGAAAGAAGACAGAAAAAAAAAGAAGAATAGAAACAAAAGAAAGAAAACAGTATGACAGAACGAGGAACAGTCTGCATAGAGACGAGAGAGAGAAAAAAATAAAGGAGAGAGAAGAAAAATAGAAGAATAGAAAGAAGAGAAAAGAAAAGAAGAGTGTGACGAGAACGAGAAACAGTATGTATAGAGACGAGAGAGAGAAAAAAAAATAAAGGAAAAAGAAGAGAAACAGAAGAAGAGTAAGAAGAGAAGAATACAAGGGTGGTAACTAAAACACCAAGAACAAAGAGGAGAATGCACACATAAAGAAACGAGAAGGAAAATTAGGAAGAAGTAAAAAAAAAAATATAAGAGGAATAAAATTTTAAAAAGCAAATGAAAAAAAAAGATAAAACAATAAGGAGAGAAAATCAGGAAAAAAAGCGGAGGAGAAGTTTGAAAGGAAAATTAATAGAGGGAAAAGATCTAAGTGAAGCAATAAAACGATGAGGAAACATACCCTGAGGAAAAACACATCAGAAGTTTAGAGGAAGTAGAACGAGAGAAGGATAGAGAAAAAGAGAAACCTAAATATAAAATAATAAAACATAAGGAGGGAGAAAGAGAGAGAGAGAGAGAGAGAGAGAGAGAGAGAGAGAGAGAGAGAGAGAGAGAGAGAGAGAGAGAGAGAGAGAGAGAGAGAGAGAGAGAGAAGCTAGGGAAAAAGAACTAAATAACGAACAAAGAAGAAACAAAGGAAGAAGAGAAAAAAAAAGAATAGGAAAAGAAGCTAGAAATAAATAAAGGAGGAGTTTGAGAAAAGAATAATGTGAAAAAAAAGAAAAATCACAAATAAAACAATAAAATCAGAAAGGAAAGAGAGCTTGGGAGATATTAGAGAAAGGGCAACATAAAGGAGAAGAAGAAAGAAAACTAAATACGTAGAATAAGAAAGTAATAATGAAAGGGAAACTGAAAGAAATACAGAAACAGGAGTAAGAGAAAGAGGAACGAGAGGAAACGAAGAAAAAAACTCCCAAACAAAACAATAGAAAAAAAAAAAGCAAACAAGACAAACACGACTCGATAACAAGGCGAACAGGAATGGAGGGAATGAACACACACACACACACACACACACACACACACACACACACACACACACACACACACACACACACACACACACATGGACACACAAAAATCAAAACAATACGTTCCTGAAAAGAAAAAAAAGGAAAAGAAACAAAGAAAAAGAAGGAAAAAAACAAGATCAATAACTGACACACCCTTTACCCTTTCCCCTCCCATTCTCTTTCCCCTCTCCCTTCCCCTCTCCCTTCCCCTCTCCCTTCCCATTCCGTCACCCAAGGGAAGTTTCAGTATTTACAAATAACACAAGTCGACATTGCATTGTCTCCCTCCCTTTCCCCTCCCTTTTTCCCTCCCTCCCTCCCTCCTCTTCCTTTCCTCCTTCCCTTGAGTCGATAGTGACGTCAGAAGTGGCTAGAAAAAAAAATGACCTTAGGGAAAGCAAATGAGGAAGAGAGGGATTAGGTGAAAGAGAGGAGGAAAGAGAGGGAGGAAGGGAGGGAAAGAGAGGGGAAGCATTAAAGAGGAGAGGACAATAGTAAATAAAGCATTAAAGGTATTAGGAAAATAGAGACGTGTGTGTGTGTGTGTGTGTGTGTGTGTGTGTGTGTGTGTGTGTGTGTGTGTGTGTGTGTGTGTGTGTGTGACGTACGAGATGAGGTTGAAGAGACGCGTGAGATAAAGGAATAAAGGAAAGAAGAATAAAAATAGCAAATAACAGAAGAGGAGTAAACTTGATGGAAGGCGAGGAAGAGGATGAGGAGGAGAAGGAGGAAGAGGAAAAAGAAGAGCAGGTAGAGGAGGAGGAGGAGGAGGAGGGGGAAAGAAAAGGTGTGAAAGAAAGGAAGGAAAGAAGAAATGACACTGTAGTAAAGGGAGAAGAATGAGAAGATAAAGAAAAAGAGACAACAGGGAAGAAAAGAAAAAGCAAACAGAGAAAGAGAAACAACAAAAGTAAAATATGACATGGAGGAATGTAAGAGAGAGAGAGAGAGAGAGAGAGAGAGAGAGACGTAAATACCAAAAAGATAAGAATAAGCTACAAAAAGTAATTCATGTTTATCTTTTCCTCCTCCCTCTCTCCCATCCCTCCCTCCCTCCGTCCCTCCCTCTCACCTCCCTCCCCTCACCCTCCTTTCCTCCCCATTAGGCAATGAGATGTCTTGCTATTATTTTCCTCCATTTTTTCCCCCTAATGGAGGAAACACAAGAGGAGAAAGAGAGAACTGCAGGTTAAAGTTGCATGACAGAGAGAGAGAGAGAGAGAGAGAGAGAGAGAGAGAGAGAGAGAGAGAGAGAGAGAGAGAATGATGGTGCATATATTCAAACATTGGTGAAGGAAAAGAAGAGAAGGAGAAGGGTTGAGGAGAAGGAGGAGGAGGAGGAAAAAGATATCTGGGCAAAGGACGAAGAAGAGAATGAGGAATATAAGAAAAAAAAAGAAAATGAATATGAAGAATGTGAAGAATGGAAGAAAAAAGTAAGATGACGAAACAGCAACAATAACAAGAACAACAACAACAATAACTACAACAACAACAACAACAACAACTACAACAACAACAATAACAAAAACAACAACAACAGCAAAAACAAACAAACAAACAAGAATAAAAGCAGAACTGAGAAAACTCCCCCTTTTTTTTATCGTTTCTCTTTTTTCTTTTCTCACATCAAACAGCTGTCAAATATTTCCCCAAGTTCAATTAAATCCTGCACTTGTTCCTATGGCCGTGTTAAAAAAATTAAATCTCTTACTAATTACACTCACATTTTTTTTTCCCGCGCGCTTTACTATTTCCCTCTAATTTCCGGTGAAGACTCCTTGGGTTTATATTTATACTTCAGCCTGGTCTCTTTATTCTTAACCTCGTAAGTTTTCACACCCATATTCACTCCTCTTCATAGTGTCTTCTTTATTTCTCTCTCTTGCTTCTCCCTTCAAGATTAACACGATTATTAAGGCCGGTGGTTGGCTGATGATGATGATGAGGAGGAGGAAGAGGAGGAGGACGAAAACGAAAAATAAGACATAAAAAGAAGTGAGAAGGGGAGAAAAAGGACGAAGTGATGGAAGGAAACGTATAAAATAACAGCGAAAAACGAAAATAAGGGGATGAAGGCTAGGAGGAGCAAGAGGAGGATGCAGACCAAAAAAAAAAGGAATGGAAAGGAAAGAAAAGAAGAGAAGCAGATACAAAAGTGGAATCTGCCTTGTAATCAATGGTCAGAGGACAATACAGTGTTATTTATGTGTGTGTGTGTGTGTGTGTGTGTGTGTGTGTGTGTGGTCCTTCTTCCATTTCCCTTTCCTCCCTCCCCCTTCCTTCCTTCCGTCCCTCCCTGCTTCATCCCCTCCCTGCCTCCTTCCTTTCTCTCTCGTGTTTTGGAGGTGAAAGTAGTAGACAGAGTAACTGACTCAGCCTACTTCCTCCTCCTCCTCCTCCTCCTCCTCCTCCTCCTCCTATAATTACCATTTTCACCCCATCACACTCCATCCTCTTCCCCCTTCTTCTCTTCCTTAACTCACCTCTCGCTTCCTTCTGTGCCTCCCTCAGTTCCTCCTCCTCCTCCTCCTCCTCCTCCTCCTCCTCCTC
>NC_087153.1:35903021-35920521 GCF_035594125.1 Scylla paramamosain | reverse complement strand
TCATCATTATCATCATCATCATCATCATCATCATCATCATCATCTCTCTTTTTTTTTTCTTCTTACACTTATCCTTTATATTCTTATCTCCCCTCCTTCATTCCCTTCCTTTCTGTGTTCTTTTCTATTTCCTTCCTTTCTTTTTTCCTCCTCTTCCTCCTCTTCCTCTTCCTCCTACTCTTAGTTCTCGTATTTTTTTTTTTTCTTTCCTCTTCGCTTCTTCTTTCTCGTTCTTCATCACTACCATCATCATCACTACTACAATCATCATCACCATCACTATCACAATTATCACTCCCATCATCACTACTATTACAAACACCACCATCACCGTATTTAATTAATGATGCATTCGTACCAGCCACAAGGTTTAATTATCAAAACATCATTACTTTTTTTTTCACACTGCATATTTTTTAAACATTTTCTTTCTTACAAATTTAACGCAAGAGATTTATGCATGAATTTTCTAAACCTGCGTGAATTAAAGCGGTCACATTTATCTCGTGTGTATGTACGTGTGTGTGTGTGTGTGTGTGTGTGTGTGTATGTGTGTGTGTAGTGCGTAGGAATGCGGTACGGATCGCGTGTACCGAACAGCGAGACAAGTGACGGCTACAGGAGAAATGAAGACAAGTATATTCTAATTCCCACATGTCCCAGGATCACGTGATGGTTGCAGTGATTATGATAGAGTTTTATGACTTGAGGCTTTTCGTTGGTAGCGAGTCACGAGCCTTTTGTTCTTGTTAGTGAGAGGGAAGCTTAGTTGATCGAGGAGATGGACTACAGATTGAAAGATAAAATGGTAGATGAATAAATAAATAGATATAGACAGACAGATAGCTAGATGGTATATAGATGGATAGATAGATAAACAGATAAAAGGATAAATATGCTGGTAAACAGGTAGAATGATAGATAGATAGATAGATGGATAGATAGATAGATAGATTGATAAGCAGTATTATAGCAGATAAGATAAATTAAGATATGCTGAAAGAAACTAATGTTGTATAAAGTCATTATCCTATTTTATGAATAACTTTAAAGGAAAAAAATAAGATACGTACAGACAGAAAATATGTAGTCACCATTCATCATCCTATCAAATGAATAATACCGAAAATATGCTAGAAAAAAAAAATGTTATAATCATGTATATAGGAACTCTTTCATGACGGAGGTTTCAAGACACTTATCCTTCAATTTTGAATAATCCTTTTGACTTTCTCTTGTGGGATTGACATCTTAGTGTGCCCTTTTTTTTTTTTTTTGTCTTACTTTTTGTTGACCTAGAATAGTGTCCCTCTTAGATAAAAAGAAAAAAAAAGAGCCATCACGACGCCCTCCGCCTGTCTGTCTCTGTGCCCTCGTTTACTGGGCCCTCCATTCTTTCCCTTCCCTCTTTTAAACGTTGGGAAATGTGTTATCATGTCGTCCAAACACGCCTGTGATTTGCGAATAACGTTCATGTTTTTGTCACGTCAAGTTGTCCGGAAAATATAATCATGTTTTCTGAGGGGAGGAAAGAAATCTGATTTTTTATGCATCACAAAGTTTTTTTTTTTTTTTTCTGGGAAGGTAATTTTGAATGAGTGACAGGTTGAATTATTTATTTGATGCACTAACTTTGCTTTTTTACTGGAGGCAACGAGGCAGAAATGTACCTGTGGGCTTTCTCATTAAGCGAGGAAGACCGCAAGTTAGGGTTTGTTTTTTTTGTCACGTCCGCTTTACTATGTTTGCTTCTCTGTATTGCCTTATGTTGTGCATTGTGTTGCATCGTGCAGGGCTGTGCTGGGTGAGGGAAACAGGCGTGGTGACTGGTGAGGGAGGGAGTTGTGGTGAAGGTACAGAAGGGAAGCCGGAAGGAAGATACGTGAGAGTCATAATTTTGATGTGAGGGATGTAGTTGTGGCGAGTACAGTGCTGAGTGTCTAAAAAAAAAAGTGAGGCGTGGTGGTGTGCGGCTGTTGTGAGGCCGAGATGTGGTGATTGGCGTGTGGTGAATGGTGAGTGAGGTGTGGAATCGTTTGCTGTGTGATGAAGAACATGAAGAACGTTTAGACATAAGAGCATAAGAACATACTACTCTGCAAGAAGTCTGTGAGCCTGTATATGGCAGTCCCTGTTGAGGAAGTGTGCTGAGGAAGGTGTGTGGTGAGTGGAGTCAGTATTCAGAAATACATTGCTCTTTCATCAGAATTATTTTCAAAGGCCAAAGAGATGATTTGCCAGGTTCTCAAAAATCTTTCTCCGATTAATATTGTAGAAATCTTGTTATTCTGTCTCCAGGATCGTGAAAACACCTTAAAAACTCTTTTAACTTCAATTAGAGCTTTTTGAATGGGGGTTGGGGTGCAGCGCAGAAGTGTTTCAGAATATTGGTTTTATTTAGTGATTTATTTATTTTTTTTCATGGTCCATTGCTGTGCGATGTGCAGTGAAGTAACCCGTGTTCTTCCTTTCACTTGCAGTGGTGGAGACCCGCACCCCAATGGGCCTGGATCCCACACCCAAACCCCAGCGGAAGCTCATCCAGGCGCCCAGGTTCAACATTTCAGCGGAGGTACTGAGTGTTTGAGTTCGTGTTTATTTGAACTGACTGAGTGTTTGAGTTCATGTGTTGATCAGTAATCTGTTTCATGGATGCAAATTTGGTCAAACATACTTTTTACTTGTAGCTCCATATTAAATTTACTCTTTATAAACCGAGCTTAGATGATGTACAGATGGACAGTAAATTGATTTGTATCATTTTTAATGTTCCGCGAGATCTCTTAAAATTCAGTTTACATATCTAACTTTATTTCGAAGCTTTTTTTTTTTTTTTTGTCAGACTTTTATTTTTAGGCTCAATCTCTATAACATTTTTATGTTTCCCCCCCTTAAATCTAGTCTGTATTAGGAGCAATATTTAACTTTATTTCCGATCCTCGTAATGTTACACTGTCAAATATTCCCTCGGGTGCAGTTTACATTCCACCTCACACTTTTTTTTTCTCTCTCTCTCTCTCCTCCCTACAGGATGAAGATGACGATGACTTGAGTGACATCCCGCCCTCCAGTCCCCGCCTCGGCTATTCCTCCGTGGTGGGCACTGTGCGCAGCCCTGGATCCGGTTCTCCAGAGAGCCCTCAGTCCCCTCTGACGTCACCTTGGTCTCGGATGGGTAAGTTCACGCCACGCCCACCAGCGAGGATTTCCGGGACAAAAACGTTCCCGCGGCCTTCAAGGGATTTGCATCAGTAATACTCACAGGCTATATATATTTCTATGGAATATGGTAATACTACATTCCCAGTACGACCGTTTCTCGATTACTTACAAAACAACTATTTTTGTCGTAAAATTTTAAGTTTTATTTATTATTTATTTATTTATTTATTTATTTATTTGTTTTTAGTTATTTGAACGTCTTTATTTAGTTTACAACCCGGATTTTGTCTCGTTTTTAGAACATAAACATAAAAACATAAGAAAATAAGGGAAGCTGCAAGAAGCCACTAGGCCTACACATGGTAGTCCCCGCATGAAACATACCACCTCTTTCCACATACCATTCTCATCCGTAAGTTCTCTAATGATTCAGCACTAACAACTTGCTCACTAACAACTTCCTCATGAAACTTTTTTTTTTTTTGCACGTTATTAACCAAATATGTCTTTGTTCAGCCTTCGACTTGGTCAACTATGGGAACACAGGAACACCCGAGCGGCGGCATTCCATCACGCTATGTGAGACGCCCTCGCTTAACCAGCACTCCTCGGCCTCACTCAGCCCGCCCACCTCGCTGCCTCAGTCCCGCAACACCACGGCGCCCAGCTCGCCCGCGCACCAGGACTACCTTCCCTCCACCTCACAGACCCAGAGGGACTTCCTGTCGTCGGTGAGTGGTGTTCCGTCTCCCAGCAGGCCTTGCTGATGTTAGGCTAATGCTGCTGTTTTTGTTCGGCCTTTGTTATTTCTTGTTTTTTTTTCTTTCTTTCGCTTTTTTCTCGTTCATTGTTTCTTTCTTTTTCTTTACTTTTCTCATTTTCTTTTTCTTTTTTCTTTTCATCTACCTCTTCAGCAGCAGTACCAGTAGTAGTACTAGTAGAAGTGAAGTCGAGTACCGCTGTTCAAGGAGCCACAAACTCACTAATATGTCTCTATCACTTTCCAGGCCCACTTCTCTGCCCGGCTGGACTGCCTGGCACTCACCCTTGAGGAAGTGGTTCACATCCGCAACGTTCTAACCAAAGCTGACCTAGAGGCCCTGCCCCTTGATCTCACCATCAAGGAGGACATGGCCAAGGGAAAGATATGCTTCCTCTGCATGAAGACCAGATTTGGCTTCTTTGGTCCTCGAGGCACCACCTGTAGACTTTGTAAGAGGACGGTGTGCAAAAAGTGTATCACCAAGGTAGGGAGCTATTACTTCTTGGTTAACTGGTAGTAGTAGTAGTAGTAGTAGTAGTAGTAATAGTAGTAACAATTGTAAACATATATGAGAGAACTGTGTGACTGTAACCAAGTATTTTCTTTTTTTTTTTTTCTTCGGAATGTGTATTGTATCATCGCAATACACATACCCGCCCCCAAATAAAAAGGAGAAAAAAGTTATTGCTCATTCCATAAATACAGAAAATAATAATGATACAAGAAAAGAGCAGAGTGAAATGCCTTAGTACAAACAAACTTTCATTATTAGTACATGAATTTTCTCACATCCATATATATATATTTTTTTTCCTCCGACTTACACTGTGTTTTATTCCCACAGATGCGAATACCCACCGAGCATTTCTCCAACATCCCAGTGCAGATGTTGACACCTCAGTCCCTGTCTCCACGTGAGGATGAAGAAGATTCTGTTTCTCTGCCACGATCCATCCTCTCCAGACTCACGGTGAGGCATTCTCTCTCTCTCTCTCTCTCTCTCTCTCTCTCTCTCTCTCTCTCTCTCTCTCTCTCTCTCTCTCTGAAACTGCCTTAAGAAATTAGACACTACAATAAAATATCCATGGTGTTCTTTTATCACTCCCAACCCTCGCTAGTAATTCAATGGAAGCAGACTAGCAGTATTTCAGGATTCATATTCAAGAAGGAAAATTGAGTGCAATTGAAATGAACAGTCACACAGGTCCTAGAGAGAAGTTAGGTAAAAAAATAAATAAAAAATATAACAGGTAATGTTTGCATACCACTCCTCAGAGAAAGTTAAGGGAAATTTACACTGAAGCAGTATAGTGATAGACTAAGCAAGACATGTTCACAGTACATACATGTTTGCAACACAGGAATGAAAGTTTATCAAAGAAAGAAATTATTATTATTGATTGAAAATATAGATGAGATCTACCTATTTTCTATCCATGTTGCTGGTGACTATGTATTTATTGATATTCTGAATGTATGTATGAGGAAACAAGAAAACATTCTCTGAAGACTATAAAGTGCTAGAATGGAACACTTAGGGAGCATCACTCTGAACAAATGAGTGCTGTAGATTTGTTGGGTAAGAAAGTTCTCCTCCACTGCCAGAATTCTTAATTACAATCTATGTCATGAAAATATTAAGCAACTGAATAAAACAGAGCAAAACGTGCATCATATATGGTAATACAGCATGTTCAGCTCTCAAGATGGGACAAGACAAGGTCCTTCCTTTGATACCTAGCAGTCCTTAGATGATGAGTTTTGTGTTGTGCCCTGCATCCTGGTGAAGTGGTCCTGTGTCCTCCACCACCAAACTCACCTGTGGCACCTTAATGCAGATGAGATTGACTCCAAGGGGATGGCTCCTGTTGGACAAAGATGTTTATAAACTTAGTAATATCACTCTTTTGTTTCTTGTGAGCCTTATCAGCATGAGTGTTGTTCCTCACACCCCTTGCTGTGAGTGCTGTTATTGTCAGTCTTTCTATAAACCATTGTATAAATGAAAACACCAAAGGATAAGTTACTGAAATGGGTCACACCTAGATACTTAGTTACATAACATTTTCAGCAAAAGCAGTAATAGCAGTAATGGTTATAATGACATGATAATACGAGTATAATGTCATTGTAATGGGAAAGACATGTTCAGGATACCAGCCCCTAATAATTATAGACATGAATTATAATGAGGTATATGATTCAAGTAATATTTATGCATTTAATTATGTTCATTCCATTTGCATATCATTAACACTCATGATTTACAAGAGTAATTATGTAATTGTACGTGAGATGGAAACAGTCCCATACGGCCAGCCACCTACATTACTAGTACTAAATTATTTGATTATGCAATATGATAAAGAAAGATTGCATTGCATAATTTTTTGCTCCTGGATGGATGAATTACAGTGTTATTAAATATTGTAGGTTCTCCACATTTTCACTTGGGAATATTGTAGAAGCCAGGTGACTGGTTTGAAGTTCTTGAAGTAATATGTGAATCTGCTATCTGTGTGAACTTTTAATGGGTTTCCTCTAGTGGCTTCTCCCAAAACTTGTGACAAAACTCTGTAAAAGAAATGGTTTTCCTTATTGTCAAAAACACTGCACCTTTCTCATCAACTCATTTTATTCATCTTGCATTTTTCTCTCACATACTTCAGTTTTAGTTTCCCATGTTATGTATTTGAGAAAAATTTTATTGTATATATGTGTTAATATGAGACTATCTTCAAGTCATTCACAATGAAACCTCTCTTTCAGATGTTCCTTCATCTGTTGTCACATGCAATATATGTACATTCAACAAAAAATTTAATGTTTATCTTCTGTGTGTGTGAGATCTGTTTTGTAAATTATGTTGATTTTATAGCTCATACCATTCTGTATTTTCCTTTGTATTTATCATCTCTTAGTGAAATTCTTCAGGTTGATATTCTCTGCCTCGTGGACACAATTTAGATTGCAGTGAGCTAGTCCAGCAGCCTCTGTAAAGTACATTTGCCTTGTATACATAACTAGATCACTAGTTCATAGTAAAAGTAATGTGTCTGGATTAGACAGTTGAAGATTTTATAGAATTTCAAGAGTAGAAATATGTACAGGTGAATCCAGCATCCATAGAGCATTAGCCATGCTAAGCCCAGGGACAGGCCTTTTTACAGAACCTGTAGGGTAAATAGTGACTTTCTTTACAGTTTAACATCTCAGAACACATCGGTAAGCGTTCTCAGGTAAAAGAGCCTGAGGAGCAAAAAGCAAGTGGTAACCTCCCCTCTAAGGTACAATGCACAAGGCTCAGCTTTGGAAGCCATGACACAAAATTCAGCTTATGCTCTCACTTAGGCAGAGCCATGACATTTTTTTATTTTCATTTTTTATTTATCTTTGCTTTCTTGAGGCTTTTTAATGCTTCCTACCATATCAGAAACCACTGTGGATTGTTGAATCCCTTTCCACATTACAATTAAGACTTAAGATAAGCTGTGACTCTCTAGCAGCACTATATTCCATTTTCTTTTGTATGTAGGTGATAAAGCTTCCAGTTTGTCACCCATAATATTACTATGTTATTTTGTTGTGTGTATTGAAGTGTTGTTATTGTTTTCACTCAGTTGTGCTATTCTTTCATCTTTCTACCTTCTTATGCATGCATATTTGAAAAAAAGAGTGACTGTGTTTAGCTGAGGCATGATCCCCAAGCTTTCCCTTGGCACCTGATGGACAGTGACCACCCATGTTTAGCAAGGTGGTGACTTAGTCCTCTTCCCCATCCTGAGCATCACCTGGTGGTGATTAATACTTGCTTCATTCTGCTTGTTTTCTATGTCCAGTGTGGTGAAATTAAGGAAAATTCTTTGACTAGGACAGTTTTCCATGCTATATAGTTTGCCCTCTTGTTGCCACCAGCACACAAAAAGTTCCTGGATAATATCCTGAAGATATTCCTCTGTCATGACATGCCTTGTATAATGTGGGACTTTCCCACAAGGGAAAGAGGCATCTTTAAAAGTAAAAAGTGTGCTGTTAGATATTATGTTTTTTTTTTTAATCATTATTATTCCTAAACTAAGATGTTAACCCCACCACCCACTACAGTGTGGTCTGTACTGGATAACTAACCATAGAGTCAACTCCAAGATGTGGGGTATAGAGTATCTCAAAATTCCCTGTATAGTAAAAGACACAGGGACTAGGAACCTTTTTTTGATGAGGCAAGATGTGGAGTGGAAGGAGATATTTAGTTTTCCCCTAATCCTGAGGGATATCTTATCTCAGCTGTCCTCCTTGAAGGAAGATGTCACCTTCGTATATACTGTAGATAAACAGATGCACCAGGTGGTACATGTTAGCAGAGATGTAAATATAATTTTTTGATATATTGGATTTTTCTGAGAAAGGGGAACATAATTAAGAGTGTTATGCAGTGTTATGATATATGAAGATTATCACTTATCATTTCCCTCCACCCTCAGGAGCTGCCTCTACCTGGAAGTGGCACCACCAGCATGACCAATAGCACATCAGAGCGCCGGGACAGTGTCAGTGGCAGTGTGGGCTCTGCTCCCTCCTCACCAGCCACCTCACGGGCATCTGACGGGCCATCCTCCCTGCCAACACAGCCCCCTGCCCCCTACGTCAATGAGGCCATCAGGAAGTACGTATCACAGGAGTTGGCTTTGTTGCCTTCTGTGCTGTTGCATCCTGTGATGGTTTCCCTTGCTGGTTTTTTGCATGACTGCATATAATTATGGATCTTGCTTTGTCCACCTGAGATCTCATTTTTGTGCTTGCTTGAAATCCATTAATATTGCCTGATATCTTAAATGCTGTCTGCTTGAAGTTACTACATCACTGCGCTTTTATATCCATGTGTCAAGTTCTCATTTAATTCACTCTGCATGCATTGTTTTGGTTTTGTTTTTGCTTGGCCTCTGCTTTATGTGGTACCAATGGTTGTTGTCTGCTTGGCTGCTACATATACAGAGTTCACCTCAATTCACCTCGACGTGTCACCATTAATCGCTCTTATACCATTGGTCGCCGAGGCCACCCATCTTGGCCACACCACAAGTTAGTTGTTGCAACATTCATTGTGTGTGTGTGTGTGTGTGTGTGTGTGTGTGTGTGTGTGTGTGTGTGTGTGTGTGTGTGTGTGTGTGTGTGTGTGTGTGTGTGTGTGTGTGTCATAGTGAATGTCTTGACATTCTCATGTATTAATATTATGATTATTATTTCAAAAATTGTAATGATGGTAATGAAATTATTTGTTTTCTTTTTGTCCAGGTTCTTTTTAATGAATCTGTAGTCATCACAATAAAGTTTATATTACACACTTATGCATGCAAACAAAGTTAATGTCACAATACATACATGAATTTATAGTCCAGAGTGTCCCATAGAGGACCAAGCTGAGGTTGCATTGGTGTTCATGGTTTGTTTGTTACTTATTTACAAGTTCTCTCACTGGAGTAAAGCAGTGTTTTCACTAATTCGGTGTTATAAATATGCTCCCTATTACTTGCATGTTTATTTTCTGTTGTCCTTGGAACACTCTACCTCTATTGCATGGCACATGACTTCTAAGCTTGGCTTAATCTGTCCCTCAAGACGACCTCCAAAGCTGGTACGTGCGAGGACACTTGCCAGTAGTGAGTGCAGAGTTATTGAGAAGCAGCTTACTGAGTAAGTGGATCATTTGTTTTACTGATACAAATGGAGTTAATGACTTCTCATTTAACAAAGTTTGCATAATATTTGTTAATAAATGTGATGCAACCTATTCATAACATCTTGTTCAGTACTAGGCTTGAATATGATTAATAATGTTGGATAAGAAAAAAAGGAAAGATTTTTAAAATTCATATTTAATCAACTGTGGGATTTTGTCAGAATTTTTAGTTTTATCTTGAATATGTGCATGTGTCATATAATTTCATCTGTGTATGAAATTGCATCAGTTGTATATTGCGAGTACGTATGTATGTGTGCATGTGTTGTAGCTATGTGCATTTATGAAATGGTAACTGAGTTAGAATATGGTGAAACAAACCATAAAAAAAAATTGCATGATAAATATATATACATTTGGATCCATAAGAAGCAACGTCTGAAATGTTAATCAAGTATTTTACAACCCAGGAAGCAGAAGCAGAGGTCCCGGGCCATCCCGCAGCCGACAGAGGAGCACCTGCGAGGGGAGCTGATGTCAGTGTGTGGAGACTGCAAGGCCATGGTGCTGCACATCCTTGCCTCCATCAAGGTGCGTCGAGAACAGCAGGCAACTGGCTCAACGCCACACGACTCACCAAGACACCACCTGCACCTCAACCTGAACCCCGTGTACCACTAGACACTACTGCCGCAGTTCACGGCACCAAAATGTTCCCTCATGGATTCCTGACAGTTCACTAAAAAAATTAAATGCTATGTGTATGTTCTCAAACACCAAAAAAGAGATTATCCATTCCTTATAGTAATGGAAAATAAATGTAGCTTCAGACCTCTCTTGAATACAGAACTCTGGTCTACATGAAACATGATGAATTACTCAAAGGTAAAGAACACTTGTGTATGTAAACATAATCTATTTCATCATTGTAGAGGTAAGAACATGTTGAGTGTAGGAATCAAATACTAGAATCACTGTGTCTTTCATTCAACAGTTGACTGGCTGATCCAGTGTTTCAGCAACAATATCAGCAGGCAATGCCAAGCTTTACTCAAACACAACCAATAACAGTTCATAATGTATAGTCTGAAAGGCACCATGAAATACTATTCACAGTAATGTAGTAAACTGTAACTGTGCTTTTATATTTCTTTTCAGTTCACCATTATATAAATAGGTAGTTTAGTATCCCAAAATTCATTGTGATAAAAGTAAAGAATATATTTTTTGAAATTAACCTGACAATAGGAAATGAGGCTTTAATGATAGATTCCCTAAAGTGTGTTACTTCATATTAGAGACAATATATTTTTGAATGTTTCATGTTTTACTTACTTTGCTTTACAAACTTTCCCAGTATTAAGAGAGAAAAGATATTTTGATGTATGATATTAATGCCAAAGGCAATCATTGTGATGAACACACGTGTGACATCCTGAGCTTTGTGCTGAAGGTCCCCAGACCAGTCCTATTACTCCAGTATAATAGTGGTTTCTTTGATGTTTCAAACTTATATATTTCTCTCCTTTGATGTTGACAATATTATTCACAGTTGGCATTTTGTGAATTTAGTGAAAATCCCAATGGATTAGTTACTGAATGTTCATCCATGCAAATATCCCTTAAATACTCTTACTTGTTGGATGACTTCCAAGTGAGTGGGCCATACCACTCTGCTGTACAATAGTGGGCAGCCCCGGCGTCATATTGAGGCTGGACGGTTCCATAATTACTTACTGTATTCTTGGTTATGTGGGAGATTAGTCCGTATATATAAAGAGAGTGCAGTGATATAATATTCAAGTGCATAATTTTTTTCTTGTGATCAATAGGCTAATAACATTCCAGGCTGCACTCCCTCCCCTGCCCAATGACTCCCAGCAGTCAGCAGAGGGGTGCAGGCAATAGTGTCTCCACTATGACATGTAAGCAAGTAGTCTCATCTTGATTGAATTTTTTGTAAATATTATATATACACACATATTTTCCTCATGTACATAGAGCCTCCTTTTTGTTTATAGATGGATGATTCTGACTTTTCAAAAGTTCAATTCTGCCTTTTTTAATTTTACCTGAAGTACAGTCACTATTGTATAGTTTGGCTTTGTTTAATTTTAGCCTGTCTTGTGTATGTGTGAGTGATATAATAATTCTTCAGTGATTTGCAAGATGTAATGAGTTTGCCATAGTTTCTCCCAATCCCTTGTGTCCACCCAGGGTCAGCAGTGACACACCCTGCTGGAGCCTGGGAACTTTTTACCACTGCACAAACTTGTTACTGCTTAATATATATAATGCATAAACTCTTCAGTTTTCATTTAATACAAAACTTTTCAATGACTTCCATTATTTTCATGCTAATATACTTAATATACTTTTAAATTATGGACTAACGCTAAATAAAATTTAGGTTTTATTATTTTTATATATGTATTGTTACAATATTCATTATTAACATTCAGTGATTATCTTTCTGGGTAAACTTATGGTCCCTAATATCTGTAACACAAGGTGTTGTCTGCAAGCATTTATGGCATTTCGGGATAAGGATCAATGATCTGGAAGCTTTCAATACTTTTTTTTCTTTTGCATGTATGTACTATCATGTAGAGTGAATATATTGTCAAAATTAAGAGTGATGTGATGGTCAGCTAGAGCATTGGTGCAGAGTAGGTTCCTCCCTCCTTGGGCAGTGTTTCATTGACAAGACTCCTGTGGGAGCAGCCAGTCTGTTACTGCAGAATTAAGAATTATATTATTAAAAATTTTATGGTGCCAGAAAGGGTTGAGATTGACTCCTGCTAGTAAATTGCTGTGCTGTGTGTCTGATGTGGGTGTTGAGGAGTTGAAGTTGACAACTTAAAGTGAAGCATGTTTCTTATATTTGCAATGCAGTATAACTTAGCAAGTTTACCAAAATATTTATGCCAAAAATGAAACTCTTTCAGCATCATTGCCACTGACCACCACACAGCATAAAGCTGCTGGGCAAAACAAACATGTGTCAGTATCTCCCAAAAAAGCATACTGGATTCTTCAACATCATTGTCACTGTCTTTAAAACTCGACCAGAGCAGGGATCCCACGGAGCCCTGTCATGTACATATCAAAATGTGACTTTATCCCCCACATTAATCATTAATTTGTTGCCACTACTTATTTGTCTTTCAGTTGTCAATTCAATTCAGGAGCATATTGGCCCACCAGTCATGTGGAGTCCCACTGTGGTCAGAGCAGTATTGTGGAGTGTGGTGGGTGGGTCGGCTGCCAGCAGACCCTTGTGGTCTGCTGGGGAAGTGTACAAAATGTCTGCGTTAAGAGTTTAGTCATTGTATATATCTAGAGATTGGTTTGGAGTTCATTATATTAAATAAAGTGTTGTCAACTACTGTGTTGTATTCTGTTGTCCATGAAACTATATTTTGCATTCTTTTTGTAATGTTTTGCTGTTTTCTCTGGATTACACAAAGATGTGCCAACTCCTACAACAAAAATCCCTACTAATGCCATCTCATTTAAAAGGCTATTGTGCCATGCAGTGATGACGATGCTTAGAGATGATACTCAATTATTTTTATGAGTAGTTCTTAAAAAGTTACCTGTTTTCAGTGTTTCAGTATTTTTGGGGGGCTTCATTTGGAGAGAGAAAATATCTTCAATTTGTTGTCAAGATTATCCTGTTGGTATTTCTGTAATGGCTGGGAGTACAAAAGTATAAAAAATTATCTTGAGAGCTGATAATCATGATCCTGACACCCAAGGTGTTGCCCTTCAGTTCCTCTGGCCAGGAGGAAGCTATAGCTTCTCATGGTTGAAGATTTATCTCACCTACAGATCAATTTTTGTTTCTATGGAGCATTCAAATAATGGCATTCCATTTACAAAAACAATAAGCAAATGAATCAATGTAGCAGCCTGGTAGTGCAGTGTAGTGCACTCAGCTTACTACTAAGAGATCGGAAGTTTGAACTCTTATTAGGTAGAGACCACGCAGGCTTGTTTCCTTTCTGATTTAGCTTGTGTTCACTTTACTGAGAATGGATAAGGAACATGAGTTACAGAGCTGTGACTTTGTTGCCTGGAAGGATGTAAGGGCAGCAGCCCTGCGCTTTTTTTTATGAATGTGTGGTCCTGCAGGAATGGTAGCACAACAATAATGTCATAATGGTGGTTTGTGTGTATATGTGTAGACCCTTACTGCAGGGGGGGGGTGTCTGTGCCACTCTATGAAAGGCAGTATAACAGGTGAGATATGAAAAATGTAATAGAACTATTGACTGTTACTCCTACCATTAATCTGTTAGTTCACACATATACCAGTAGGATGACATTCCCTGCAAAAGTCAGGTGAGACATGGTATCACCACTCACTTTCCCTGTGCCATACATTCATAATACTTTGGAACCTGAGACTGGCCAAACACAGGGCGTTACTATAAGAAGGTGCTGGGGAGTGTTTGTGTCCTGCACGCATGATATATTTGAGTGGTGAACCTTTGGACTGCTGGCACCACTTATGAGGCGCCGATGGTGTGGACTTGATCTGGGAAAATAGCAAGCACTCATTTGTAGCAGTGTCAATACCAAAGTTCTGTATTTTATGGGAGACGAAAACAATCACATTTATACCGCAGACTTGTACATGTGCTGGTCGGGGTGCACTGAGAGCAGACTGCCACTGCAACAGGTGCAAACACAGCATAGGTCAGCCACAGACTCGGATGTACACTGACCTCAGTTATTTCATGTCCCACTCCCGTCTTCCTTTCTGCCGATGGAGATTTTATAATATATCAGTGTTTCTGCCAGGTACTTCACCCATTGCCTTGCACTGTATCCAGTTTTAATGAGATGTGCTTGTTACACGCGCCTTTTCGTTTCTTCCCGGATTACACTTGTCAGAACTCACGAGTCGAGACAGGCGAACAGCTGACTGTGATACCGTTGCCAGAAAAAAAAATACACTAGTTTCTAGTCTATCAAATGGTAGGTCATAATTTTCTCTATATGCCTCCAACATTGAACGAGAATTCGCATTTTGTACCCCTTTATTAGCAATTGATAAACGATCAGTGGAATAAACTGAACCCAAGTAAAGATTAAACACTGGACTGGAGACACTGTCAGGTAGTCATGGAGGTGTGAGTGGTTGTCTTCGGAAAGTGCTGTGTTGTTATACTCCTTATTTACTGTCATGAGATTACGTCGAGTACAGAAAGGATATCCACCTTATGTAACAGTGAACCGTGAACCACAGTGATAAATTACATTGGCGCGAGTACTATTTTAGGCCGCATTTGGAGGGTGTTAGAACGAAGGCAGAGAGCATTGAGGGGTGGTGATGGCTGACCTCGCCCTGCAGTGTCCAAGGCAGTGAATAACAACTTGCGCATGGTCTCCTGTGAATAAGGACTGCTTCTTTCTCGCAAGTTTGTTAAAGTTTGCTTTTGGTATACACATCACCAGAAGTTAAATATTGAAATGAGCGGAATGCGTAACGTAACGAAAATTTACGGAGGCAGTACTGGAGGAAGTGCTGGTCGAGTAGGCCACTTTGGAGTCATGGAAAGGAGCCTGTTGATGCCCAGGATAAAGGAAGGGATAGGGTTAGGAGACAAGGGAAGTGCTATGAACTCACCTTAATTCTTTCTTGGTGATAAATTGGAGGGGGACAAAGAAGGATATGAAGGATGCGTATCACCATTACCTGCTGGCTTCCTTCCCTTGAAGTTCTTGTGCCGGGACGTGCGTGGTTCTGCCCTTGCCCGGCGACGCTGCGACACTTGGCTGGTATGGTAAGTGGGTTTTGCATTATTTACTTAGTTTTTAGTCATTATCCAGGATAGATACATTATTTTTCCCAGATTTAGCATTTGGTTTTTCGAATTTGTTTTCATTAGCAGTGACTTTTTGTTTGCCCGGTGTACTGAGTATTAAGTTTTGGTTTTAGGAGAATTTCTCAAGTACAAAACGATCTTAGGACCGAGGAATGTCTGAACCTGGCTCAATTCTCCTGGAGGAGGTGGGGAGGGGAAGGAACCTGCTGCTTTCAGTTAGTCACCACATACTGGAAAAAAAAATGCATACCTATTACAATGTTTAATTGCTATAAACTCCCATTATGGTTATGTTTTATTTTATTTTATTTTTGTTTTAATTTCCCTCTACAAGATAGATGATCTCATTAGGAGTATTTTACGATGTGTGTGTGTGTGTGTGTGTGTGTGTGTGTGTGTGTTAATATTGGTCTTGCATTTATTGGTCTCAGGCGTTTTATGTATGTATGTATGTATCTAGTATGTATGTTGCAACTTCGGCAGAGTGTGCTGCATTGCATTCACGAGTACACAAGGTTGTCCATGAACTGACCTCAGCGCTCAGAGCTCAGATCATGACGTCTGCTGCCAGTAGATGCTATGGAGCTTTCGCATCAGTCGTCAGGAGCACGCGCTTTGTGGCTGAACGAAAAATGGGAGCGTGGGGTGAGGAGCAGAGGATTGCAGTGGTGGTGGTGAGGTGGCATGACCTGGTGAATGACTGACTGACTGGCTGATTGACTGACGAACTGACTGGCTCACTTATTTATCGATTGTTTGACTGATTGACTGACTGAATGATTTATTGATTGACTGAAGGCACGTGTTCAAATGACGCCAGATGAGGATGGAAGACGACCAGGTGGAATGGAGACGCTTACCTATCTACCTATACACACACACGCACACACACACACACACACACGATTCTCTCTCTCTCTCTCTCTCTCTCTCTCTTCAGTATTATGTATAAGTTCTTCCCATACATAAACATGAGTTGAGATAAACGTTTCTTTTTTTTTTCTGATTTCAATAGAGAACTGAAAGAGATGAATTTATAGATAGGAATGATAGGTGGGTATAGATATGTGTTTTATTCAGGGACTCTGTCATGTACAGGCCTGTTGTTTTCTTGTAGCTTCCCTTTATGTTCATATCTTAGTTTACGTTAAGGTGGGTGGTTGACTTACGATGACTGAGATGAGAGAGACAGACTTATAATAGACATGACGTGATACTGTTTGGCTTGCGGGAAAGAAATAAATTGTTCCCCATTATTTTCTCCTCCTTTTCCTCCTCTTTCTTCCTTCTTCTCTTAGGAAAGAGCTCTTTTTTTCCTAGTTTTTATTTTCTTTGTCATTTATACACGTTTCGTTATTGTTTTTATTATTATTGTTTTTCTTTTCTTTATTGTTGTCATCGTTGTCATCATCATCATCATCATCATCATCATCATCGTCATTTTCTTCTTCTTCTTCTTCTTCTTCTTCTTCTTCTTCTTCTTCTTCTTCTTCTTCTTCTTCTTCTTCTTCTTCTTCTTCTTCTTCTTCTTCTTCTTCTTCTTCTTCTTCTTCTTCTCCTCCTCCTCCTCCTCCTCCTCCTCCTCCGTTTTATAGCTTCAAATTTACCTAAATATGACAAAATTACACGAGACAGCCTTCATATGCATACGTCTTTTTACTCTCCTCTCCTCTCCTCTCCTCTCCTCTCCTCTCCTCTCCTCTCCTCTCCTCTCCTCTCCTCTTCTCTCCTTTCCTCGCCTCTCCTTTCTTTTCCTTTCTCCTCTCCTCTCCTCTCCTCTCCTCTCCTCTCCTCTCCTCTCCTCTCCTCTCCTCTCTTCTCTTCTCTTCTCTTCTCTTCTCTTCTCAGCTCTCCTCTCCTCTCCTCTCCTCTCCTCTCCTCTCCTCTCCTCTCCTCTCCTCTCCTTGCCTCTTTTCTTTTTCTTTCTCCTCTTCATACCTCTTTTCTTTTCCTTTCTCCTCTCCATGCCTCTTCTTTTCCTTTCTCCTCTCCATGCCTCTTTTATTTTCATTTCTCCTCTCCTCTTTTATTTTCCTTTCTCTTCTCTCCTCTCCTCTCCTC
>NC_087153.1:35883021-35900521 GCF_035594125.1 Scylla paramamosain | reverse complement strand
TCTCTCTCTCTCTCTCTCTCTCTCTCTCTCTCTCTCTCTCTCTCTCTCTCTCTCTCTCTCTCTCTCTCTCTCTCTCTCTCTCTCTCTCTCGTGTTTGATGCAGCGATAATTAATGTTCTATGGGACTATTGCTTGTGGTGATGCTACGATAGATTTCCCTTGTTCCTGTGAGATGGTTTATGATAGGTTTTATTTTCATGCATCTTATTTTATTTTTGTAGGTCTCAAGTTTTTATTTTAATACAGCGAGAACTGAAGTTTCATGGGACGTGCGCAACAGATTCGTCTTCTTGCTCCATTTATGTAGTGAAAAAGTGGCGGTTTGTGAATCTTGCACCCACCACTCTTGCTCTCCTTACCACAGCTACGTTTCTCTATCAACTCTCCCACTGCTTAACAACATCTCTATTAATCAACAAGAACAACTTTTGTAGACACGTCCTTGTTTAGCACTACAGTTTATCAAATAGGCGTGCAGTTCAGAAAATACGTAATTAACCACATATTCTGTCGTTTTCTGTATTCATGCTCATTTTATTATTTTTCTGGTGTTCTTAATGTTAATAAAAAAAACGGTCATAGCAGTAGAAGTGTTAAAATGTTCCCCGAGTTGAATACCCATTGCGTGTCGTAACTCCCGTACCTCTTGATGCGCGAGATGTGCTATAAGCGGTAACGACGGTAAGATAAGTACTGGAGGGGAGGGGGGGTGCTTCTCACAGGTGTGGCGGAGCATTAAATTACAGCGTGTGGTGACAGTCATGTGTACGGGCGACTGCTGCAGTGTGTGAAGCGTAATGAAGCTGTTATTATTGCTGTTATCAGTAACAACTCATCTTGAATAACTAACGGTAAGTGTGGATTGATTATAACCACTTGTTCGAATATAGCACAATTATAAACAAACTCGCGCTTTCTTTATAACTGTTCAGCCTTCCTGTTCCTAGACTCCTGCACCAGGTGTTTAAGTGGGTATCGGACAGGTGTGACTGGGAGTGTAAAGGCGGTGGGGGGAGGAACTTTCATATACTGAGGGCCAGGAGGGGTGGCGCTGTCTGCCCTACGTTAACGCTTCATTTTAACCCTTTCATTGCTATTTACCACATTTTTCTTTAATCATTAACCACTCTGAGACATTTTCTTATCCAACATCCACCTCCAAACGTTGTATTGGCTAGAAATTGCATAATCTATTACTTTTTATCCTCCTCTTTCTTGTGAGTGCTTATAAGGGTTCCATGTATTGCTTATAGTGGTTCCAGTCGTTGCTTATCGCGGTGAAAGGAGTAATCTCATCTCCCCGAATAACTGGTACGTCAGATTACCGGAACTACATTTGTTTCGCTGCGTTGCACTCGTTCGTACGCCACAGAATGTTTCCTACTTGCTTTCGTCAGGTGCCCAGGTCTTTACTCTCAGTGGAATAGTACTCTTCGACCTAGACGCTGCGCCATCCTTCCGTCTCACTCTCATTAGTAACACCACCCAACGCAGCGCATAGAAGGGGTGTCCTTGCTTAATTTCGTATTCAGAAGGCTTTGCTCTCTCACCACAACTGTTTTCAAAGGCCAGAGATGATTAACCGGGTTCTCAACAGTGTTTCTCCTGTTAATATAGAAATCATGTTGATCTGTCACTTCAACCGTAAAAACACCAGTAGAAATCTGTGGCACTTCAGCAAGATCCTTTTGAATGTAGTGGAGGTGCGGCGCAGAAGTGTCAGAATACGGTCCTTGGGATTCGCGGCTCGATCGACTTGAGCATCCAGCGTCCATGCAAGGGTTGTCTGCCTCATGATCCAGCCTCATCATCTTGCACCACCACACCACCACCGCCACCACCGACAACAACAACAACAACAACAACAACAACAACAATAATAATACTGCAGTCTCCACCATCACTACCACTTTGCATAGTGTGAAGTATTGTCGCTTTTATTTTGTTTGATTGATTTTTTTTTACTTGATTTTGTTTATTTATTTACTTTTTTTTCTTTTTGTATTTTTCCACTTTCGTGCTTTTTTTTTTTTTTTTTACGCGTAGTCACCCCTTTTCCTATTCCTCGCTTTGTCATCACCTTCGGCTTTCTTTGTCTTCGCTCCTTCGTGCTTCGCATATCAATTCCGTTTCCGCTTATTGCTTCATTTCCTCCTTGTAAATTTCATCCTGTGCTTGTGTTCTTTCTTTCATCTCTCTTCTATACTTTTATTTGTTTACTTCCTGTTATACTTTCAACTGCTCGACAATTTTGACTATAATCACCAACTGCTTTTCAGACTTGCTTTTGTACCATAGCCTCTGAAATAATTCCGTAGCCAAGGAGGGACAAAAGTGAGCAAGGAAGGACAGACCCAAGCTCCTCTTCTCTTTTTCGGCGCGTCCGTTTAGCCCAGTCATGGTTAATGTGCACGGACCACTCCACTCACGGTCTGCTCTCGTTCCTCTCAAGATCCGCCCTGGCTCCACTCAAATATTATTACATGCATATCAACGGTGTGATGCACGCCGCCGCTCTCGCTCTCGCTCCAATCACGCTCAACCCGTTCACTGTGATATGTAATAATTTATAGCACTAGGGACACTGCACAAAATCTTTCCAAGCATCTACATAAAGAAAAAGGGGATGAAAAAATACATTTTCCAAGCCTGTTTAGTGTTAAGAGGTGGTTGTAGGACAAAACTGTATGCCTCACAATTGTTTGTGATTAATTTAAAAGTCAAGGAGAGATGTGAAAGATAAAAATAGTATTTTCTCCAATACCTAATGAATATAGTGTTAAGAAATACCAGTAGAACAATAAATAGTCTCAGAATGGATCATGACTAAGTATTGAACATATCTCAGTTATCAGATGAAAATATTTCTATAGAAAATTCTTCACTTTTCCTAAGTTTCGGAAATGTACAAAAAAATCATTTTTTTTTTATTGAAAATTTTCCTCTAAGATAACGGACGATTAAATCACGAAAAGTAGAAGAAGAATATTAATATAAAAAGTATGTATTAATTGAAGAAGTGTTTTTAGAGCCTTAATTTTTATGGAAAGTAAAATATGCTTATTATCTGCGCACCACTCCTAAAAAAATTGAAAGTATTTTAAAAATGTACAGTGGTTCTTTTTTAAGTAAGGAACATTTCCCTGTTATCAGATAAAAAAAATTGAGTTCAATTTTTTTTTTATTTTTAACTAATGTCCAGACCAGTATAAAAAAATTCCAGTTAAAGTTTTTCCTCTAAGATTACAGATGTTTAAATCATGAAATGTGGAAGAATATTGGTATGAAAAGTATATATCAATCGATAATGTGTGTTGTTTTATTTTTTTATTTATTTATTTTTTTTTTTTTAAGTGGAATATGATTATATTCTATGCACAACTCCTAAGAACTCTAAAGAATACTTTACATATGTACAGTGGTTCTTCTTTAAGGAACTTATCTCAGTTATCAGATAAAAAAATTAAATCTTTTCCTTTTCTTTTTTTAACTAAGGTCCGGACCTGTACAAAAAAAAAAAAGATTAAAAGTTTTGCTCTAAGATTATGAATGATTAAATCATGAAAAGTAGAAAGGTATTGATTTAAAAATATATATTTATAAAAAAAAAGTGTTTATTTAGTGTTTTTTTTTTAAGTTAAATATGGCTATTTTCCACCTTCCACCCCTAAGAAATCAAAATGATATTTTAAATACCTAATATGTAAAGTGGTTCTTCTTTAAGGAGTGATGCGCCAAGCAACTCCGTAACATGTTTAGCGGACCGTCAAGTGAAGGAGTGTACTTAATGATACCTGAGCGAAGTGAAACTCTACACCGTGCTTACGCACACACTGTTCTGCCCTGCTCAGGTGAAGGTGATACAGTACGGGCGCTGCTCGTTAGCATTATTATAGCCTCATGTTTATAGTTCACGCCCTAATTGACGAGCCACGCGGCGCACATACTAACGCGCCGAAACTATGCGTGTCCTACCACCGAGGAGGCGAAGGTACTGTGTTACGCTCAGGGTAGAGAGAGAGAGAGAGAGAGAGAGAGAGAGAGAGAGAGAGAGAGAGAGAGAGAGAGAGAGAGAGAGAGAGAGAGAGAGAGTTGATGGGATCGAGTGAGCGTGGAAAATAACCATATTTAACTCTATACCAGTAGGTAATTAATGGCAAGGCAAGGAGAGACTATTATTACTACCAGTGTATGGAAGCTGAACTTACTGGTGGTGAACACACACACACACACACACACACACACACACACACAAAAGGTCTATGCATCTACTTGAATATGTATATCCCTGCTGATTTATTTACTTACAAGATGCTACAAAGAAGGACGCGAAGTAGGCGGGGCTGAGGGTATGCGAGAGAGAGAGAGAGAGAGAGAGAGAGAGAGAGAGAGAGAGAGAGAGAGAGAGAGAGAGAGAGAGAGAGAGAGAGAGAGAGAGAGAGAGTGTGGGGTTAAGGTTCATGCCTCCCCACTACGAAGTCTGATGGTGACTACCTAAGTGGAATGTGTGATGGATGACGAGCGCCTGATGAATGATGATTGGTGGATGATGGCTGTGGTGGATGGTGACTTTGGTGGATGACAGAGGCTTGACAGGCTTGCAGTACACCTTTCCTCGGTCCACCTTTTCCTGGTCCACCTTTTCCCGGTCCACCTTTTCCCGGTACACCTTTTCCCGGTCCACCTTTTCCCGGTACACCTTTTCCCGGTACAACTTTTCTTTGTCCACCTTTCCTCTGTCCACCTTTTCCCTGTCCACCTTTCCCCAGTACACCTTTCTCCCGGTTCACCTTTTCCCGGTACACCCTCCACGACATTGATGGTGAACCGTACACCTGGTTTCCGCGCCACGTCATTACCTCACCTCTATTTTTCTTGCCCGTTGTGGTCAGGTGTTCCCCGCTCACCACGCTTCCATCACAGCACACGCACCCTTCGTGGCTAGGCGGGATAGGAGAGGAAGGGAGGGAGGGAAGGAGGGGTTAGGGGCATGAGGGGACGGTACAGGTAGTGGATGCTGCGGGAAATTTCCTGGCCTGAGTTGAGAGGAAGCGCGCCCATGAAAAGTAACCGTGTGTTTGTCTGTCTTGTTTGTTTGGCCGCGGGCAGAGCTCATCGTCAAGGGGCACCAAGGGGCGGCGGTCTGGGCAGCGGGGCCTCTAGTGCTGGTGGTGACAGCGGCCAGGCGAGTGGTGTTGTTGGCAAGCCTCCCAGTGTCTGCCGTGATATTCCTCAGCCCCTCAGCGCGCTTCTCCTGTGTGAACCAGTTAAGTGGCATCCCTCAGTCAGGAACTAGTGAGCTGAAGTGGCAGTCAGTCTAGCGTCACGAGTTTGATTTTAACGTGGGTCCTTAAATTTCACTCATTTCTTGCCAACTCCCCTTGTTATGTGGAAAAAAAAACAAAGGTAGTCGGAACAGTACAAGTTATTACACTCTAGGAACAAAAGTACGTACAGAGGAGTGAGTCCCTGGAAGTGATACGTCAGTAGTCTCCTTTTACGATACAGAATACCTTTCTAATTCTTCTCCTGTTGGTGGCGTAGTGTGCGGTCAGGCCTTGTCTCCCTACCACTAGTCCCACTACTGTAATGATAATACCAATAGTAATAATGATCAAGTAAGGTATAAGTGGCAATATAAAGTTAACTGAGATGAAGAGAGTGACAGCGGGGGGTTTAAGCTGGAAAATTGGGCAACAGCGTAGGAATGTAGGAAAACGTGAAGCGAGATGAGGCGTCTTGGTAGAGAGAAGATATTAACGAGAAGTGGAGGCTTACAAAATATGTTGTTCATGCGTATGGAGGAGAGCGTATCAGAGGGTCGGAGAGTTGGGGGGTGGGTGAGGGTTGCGCTGCAGTACCCCCATGGAGGATAAAAAGCGAGGGCGAGAGAGGCGGAGAGCAACTATAGTCAGTGTTGCACCGCCCTCCGCCTCTCAGCCAGTTGTAGGCACACTCCAGCCGTCACGGACTCAGACGCTCACCGGCCTCCGTCAGCTGCACCCTTGCCACAGCCCACCCACCGCAGCTCCTCGCCTCCACCTCTCCACCTTGCCACACGTCATACCAGACACCACCCATCCCGCTGCTAGCAAGTACGTAGGTAGTTATCTCAGTGCATGTGAAGTTATGTACATCGCGCCCCCTCCTCCGCCTCCCAAGCTTCCCACACACTCCGTACCTGGCACTTGTCTACCCACCAGTAAACTTGCCCCCGTAATCTGTATTCTCAGCAGAAGTGTTACATAAGGATGTAAATACCTGCCAGTGTGTGGGGTGAGGTGAGGAGTGAAGGTGGGCGTGGTTGGTATAAGGCTTGCTTACTTGCTGGTGTTACTTTCTCTCTCAGCTTCTCTATGTCAGTGTTGGTGGGTAGTGAAGCGTCGCGCACCGTTGCCATTACAGTGGTGGTGGTGGTGGTGGTGGTGGTGGTGGCGGCGGGTGCAGTGTTTCCCTCCTCACAAACCTGTAGTGACGGGCGGCGGTGAAGGCCGCTTGATCACACTGTCGGCTGGGTGATAGTGATTATCGGAAAGGTATTTTTAGTTTTCCTGTTTTTTTTTTTTTTTTTTTTTTTTTTTTTTTAAGTTCGTGTCCATTAGAATTTCTTGGTATGGGATTAATGATAACGACAGGTGCCTTTAATCTTCTTCTTCTTCTTCTACTACTACTACTACTACTACTACTACTACTACTACTACTACTACTACTACTACTACTACTACTACTACTACTACTACTACTACCACTACCACTACTACTACTACTACTACTACTACTACTACTACTGCTGCTGCTGCTGCTGCTGCCGCCTCACCTGACAGGGCCCCACCGGCAAGTTTTGCAGGCCAGGTGTTCGTCGTCGAAATGCCACTATGTTGTGCAGGAAGTTGCTTATTCACGCTGTGGTGAGGTCAAGCGCTAGCTGCTACTGAACTGCTCTTTATTATTATTGTTACTACTACTACTACTACTACTACTACTACTACTACTACTACTACTACTACTACTACTACTACTACTACTACTACTACTACCACCACTACTACTACTACCAACCAGAAAATTTGCATAATAGCAGTGGCAATTAGTGTTGATCATAGTAGTAGTAATAGCAGCAGTAGTAATAGTAGTAAAGGTGGCGGTAATAATATATATAATATATAATAATATATATTTCTTAATAATTTTGAAGTTTTCCCTTTAAAGCAAAATGAGAAAAATGGCCAGACAATTAGTGAATACTTTTATTTTTACTTTTATTTATTATTTTTATTATTTTCTGAGGAAGAGGAAAAAAAATGGAGGAGGAGGAGGAGGAGGAGGAGAGAGAGTAAAGAGTAATCATGTCCAATACTTTTCCTTTACCGACCTAACGAAGCACTGATCACCATAATAAGCCATTGCATCCCATTATTAACCCTTTCAAGGTGTCACGGCTCCTGCAGGTGCTTCTTCGAACCCACATCCTTGTCCTTCCCTCCTGTCCGCCCTCTCCTTCCACTTCCTTCTTCCCTCTTGGTCCTCTTCACCATTATCTCCTCCTCCTCCTCCTCCTCCTCCTCCTCCTCCTCCTCCTCTCTCTCTCTCTCTCTCTCTCTCTCTCTCTCTCCTTCGCGCTTGCCCTTCACTGTATTATTCACTACTATTTTGGTCTTTCTTATCTATCTTCCGTCTCCCTCCACTTACTCTCATTCATCATCCCCTTAATTCCTCCTCCTTTTGTGTATTCTTTTATAATGTTCGTTTCTCGCTTCCCTTCTTCATTTTATTGTTATGCTTACTTAGTTTGTCAATCACTCACTCACTCACTCACTCACTCACCTTGGATCTTCTCAGTACCCACTCCGTCCTTCTTTCATGCTCATTCACTCACCCTCTCATTCATTCATTCACTCGCTTTCATAATTATTTACTCCTCATCTATTTCCTCATCGTCCCCACTCTGTATTTCCTCATTCTCTTCCTTCATTTACCATTCTTCTACTTCCTCACTGTTCTAATCTTCATCCTCTTCCTTCCTCCGCCCCTTCTTCGTTCTCCTATTGTCTCTACCACACTGTTTATCTGCTTTTCTCTCCTCAGATCCTTGCCTCTCAGCTTCTCTTCCGCTTCCCTTTAAATAGTATCTGGTGTTGCAATGTGCTTGTGTTTTGACTGTGGCTGTGGTGGTTTGCTTTCTGTGGTCATCCTGTGTTTACTAGGAAAGAGTTGAGCTGAGGAAGGAAAAAGACAAGGAGGAGGAAATGAAGGAGTAATGGACGGTTTGTTTCTCTAAATGGTTGATGTTTAGAGAAGCGAGAAGAGGTCGGAGGAAAAATGTTTGTTTCTGTGTAGCCATCTGTGTATAGTGGAAGAGGAGAAGGTTAAAGAGGAGGGAGAGGAAGAAGAAGATGAGAAGGTTAAGGAGCAGTAGAAAGAAAATAAGGTTAAGGAGGAGGAGGAGGAAAAGTGACAAATAAATCAGGGAAAGAGGAAAGCTGCAGTAACATGTATGCAGTGTTAGTATTTGGTGTGAAGGAATTGAAGCTACTAATATACAAAGTTACTTGCATTTATAGCTTGCCTTGTGTATTGGTTTTAATTGTTTGTAGGGTAGGAAGAGAAGAACATGATGCTGGAAGAGAGAGAGAGAGAGAGAGAGAGAGACAGAGGATAAAGTCTGCACGATCACATTTCCCCTCAAGCGCTACGCGGAAATAATTTGAAACCGTCGTTGTAACAAATAATAGAGGGTTGTGCGTGTACGCTAATTGACACACACACACACACACACACACACACACACACACACACACACACACACACACACACACACACACACACACACACACACACACACACACACACACATTTCTATTGAACAGTTTAGGCTCGGTAATGAAGCAACCTTTTTTTTTTCCCCCCCTCCATTTTTGTGACCTTGACAAGTCTCCTTTACACACACACACACACGCACACACGCACACAAAAGAAAAAAGAAAAAAAAGATCACCAGACGGCAACGTGAAAGGGTGCATGGACAGACACACAAACGGACAGACAGACACAGACAGACAGAGAGTGACGGATTCATGCATAAGAAATTGGTATCTGGCCTTGAAATGTCAGTCTAAATTGTGCAAGTGCTCTTAACGCCACGTCCATTCTCTCTCTACGCCGTCTTCCCTTCCTTCCACCCTTCCCTCCTCCATTCCTCAAACTCTCCATCACCAATTTTTTTTTTCCTTTTTTTTATTTTCTTTTTCTTTCTTTTTTTTCTGCCTAGAGACCACGTTTATTACCTCTTGCCAACATATTTTTCCTTCCTTCCCTCCTTCCTTCTTTCCTTCCTTCCTTCCTTCCTTCCTTCCTTCCTTCCTTCCTTCCTTCCTTCCTTCCTTCCTTCCTTCCTTCCTTCCCTTTTGCATCCTTCCGTCCGTCCTTCCTTTCACGGCCGCCTCCCAGTCCCTCCCTCCTTCCCTCCCTTCCTTCTTTCCTTCATCTCGCTTCACTTTTCCGGTCGTCTCATTTCTTCCCGAGAACCGCACTTGAGACGCTAGTATACACACACACACACACACACACACACACACACACACACACACACACACACACACACACACACACACACACACACACACACACACACAAACGGACACGTCAAGAGCTGGCCAGCATAAAATTGTAGCTTACACAGTTACTTGAGGCGCTCACTTAGACACCGCACCTTCGGATAAGTCTCGCACTGAAAGGTTACACTCACAGTCATGGCCAGCGGTCAAGAAACAAGCCGCTGTTCTCGCTGTGTTTCCCTTCTGTCTGGTAAACACTGCAATCCTCTTTCTTCTTTCTGTGTTTCCACTCTCATCCTCCCAGCGATTTGAACTGATTTGAGAGAGGAGTATCAGGAAACCTCAAAATAATGATAATAATAATAATAATAATAATAATAATAATAATAATAATAATAATAATGAATAGATAAATAAAAATAGATCAATAAATAAATAAATTGGCCTTTCTCTTGGATTTCTACTTCGTTCTTCCTCTATTATCTATTTTGTTGGAGGGCGTTTGGGGCAGCTGGAAACGCTATCGTGATTTTTTTTTTTTTTGTGTGTGTGTCCTTGGCTGACCTCCCCAAGACATATAAGAAAAAGAAAAATGAAACCCTCTGATCTACTGACAGACAGTTCGCTAGATGTCATGTTTTATAAGACTGTCACTGGACCAGGGGACGCAAGATTGACAGAAAATTGAGGAGAAACCAGGGAACTTAAGACTGACAGAAACTTGAGGAGAAACCAGGGAACTTAAGACTGACAGAAACTTGAGGAGAAACCAGGGAACTTAAGACTGACAGAAACTTGAGGAGAAACCAGGGGACTTAAGACTGACAGAAACTTGAGGAGAAACCAGGGGACTTAAGACTGACAGAAAATTGAGGAGGGAAAAAAAAAAATATGTGAAACCCTCCGATTACTAATACACGGGTACTGAGAGTTCGACAGATGCCATGTTTTGCGAGACGGTCAGCGGATTAGGGGACGCAAGACTGAGGTAACACGCTGAGCTCTGTGGAAGTTAGTGCATCAGGTTACAAGACGTCTCTCCACACCTGTACCTGGAGAGCCACACTGGAGAGGTAGACTTGCGCGAGGGGTGTAATTAAGTGAAGCCTCATGCGTCACGGCCACTGCAGAGGAAGAGGAGGAGGAGGAAGAGGAGCAGTTAGGAGGTAGTTAGATAAAGGATAGGATAAAAATAAAAGAAATAAACTATAAACAGCTTGGTTGATTGGCACTCCTTAATTAGCATCCGTTCCTGCTTGATTGGCACTCTGTTTGGCAGTATTTAATTCTGCTTCATTGACTCCTTGTTTGTCACTCTACTCCTGCTTGTTTGGCACTCTTACTCTTGCTTAATTGATTGTCCTTGTTTGGCACTCCTTACTCCTGCTTGATTGGCACTCTGTTTGGCACTCCTTACTCCTGCTTGATTGACACTCTGTTTGGCACTCCATATTCCTGCTTGATTGGCACTCCTTAACCCTGTTTGATTGACTCTTCTTGATTAGCACTCCTTAAGATGGCATTCCCCAACCCTTAACTCTCCTTAACTCCCTTTGTACAGCTGTGGCTACTCCTCAGCTTCTTGATATGGTGTATATGCACGTTTACATTATAGTTTTAAGACATCATCCATAACAAAAAGTGAGCGAGTGGTTAATCATATACATTGCCTGTAGTTTTAATTTTGCTCACTAAAATCTCACATTATTAGGTATCAAAGTATTAAAAATGGAAGAAAAAAAGGGACAGTGAAGTATTATACGGGAAACTTAAGAACATAAGAAATAAGGGAAGCTGCAAGAAGCCATTAGGGCTACACGTGGCAGTCCCTGTACGAAATATACCTACTTATTTCCACTTCTCATTCCCATCAATAAAATATGTCTAATGACTCAGCAAGCTCCCTAATGACTCAACATATTACCCTTACTGTTATTTTGGAAGCGTGCAAGACAGCGTGTGTGATGATTTGCATGATTTACTGCCTCAAAGTCCCCTTCATCTCGTATTTATTCTTCTTACTCTTCTTCTGCATCTTTACCAGCCACTTTCTTTCCATTTTCATTGGTCATGTGTGTCCATCGTTCCAGGGCTTTTGGCTTAAGTATTTTGTCGTGCACGCCACCTTCCGTATTGAGGTGGTACAGTTTTTCATCCATGACGCCCTTCCTTATCGAGCGCGTTCATTTTTTACGTGCACAACTTCTTCATGCGGATAGCAGTTCAGTCACTTATATTGCGGTATACATTCCCTTGCCATGCGGTGTTCTCTTTTGTTTGCTTTCTCACTTGTCATGGTGTTCAGTGTTCCGTGTCAGGTTATACGCGCAATTAAAAGTTTCATTCTGTCTGTCATGCGGTTGAGTGATGTTTCTTAAGTTGATGATGCATTGTTTGGTCTGTTGTAATCTTTTTTTTTAAGTTGTGACGTCCTCTTTTGTTTCCTGGAGACTTCGTGTATATATATTTTTCTTCAGTTTGTCGAGCTCAATGTCTGTTTGTTTGTCTGCGTTTGTTACTTGCATTGTGTTTAGTCTTCTGTAATTTTTTTTTTTTTTTTCAAGTTATGATGCGCTTTTTTTATTTATTTTATTTATTTTTTAGTTTATTTATTTTTTTATTTATTCTATTTATTTATTTTATTTTATTTTATTTTATTTTATTGTATTTTATTTTATTTTATTTTTTCTCGTGAAGATTTTATTTTATAGCTGATGCTCTGTGTGTTCATCTGCACTGCTCGGGGGTTTGCATTCCATGTCTCTGTTTATTTCTTTTACTATCATTTATTTATTTATTTATTTATTTATTTATTTATTTATTTATCAATTTTATTTTATTCTATTTATTTTTTATTTTATTTTTTTGCATCGATGTAATTCACCAAGCACAGTGACACTTTTCACAAGCTAATCATCCCCTGCCTTCATAAACTAATGGAAGGATTTCGGCGTCGACAAACAAAACCAATCACTTCTCACCCTGGTCATAACGTGCGGAACCGTCTACCTTAAGTGGCGTTGATGGTACAATATTTGCAGCTTTCGAGAACAAATTAGCCAAGTCCTTAACACATCTTACTTCTCACCAAACATTATCATGATTTACTGTATGACGTCAGTTCCTTCGGTGATTATTTTGGTGTATGACGTCAGGAGGAGTGACGAGGGTTGTGTGGGAAGGAGGATGCTGGACATGGATCACCTGGCAGGAGGAAGAGAGGGAGACCACAGAGAAGGTTTATGAATGCTATGAAGGGAGACATGCAAGTGGTGGGCGTGACAGAGGAAGGCGCAGAAGATCGAGCGCATTGGAGAAGAGTGATCCGCTGTGGCGACCCCTAAATGAGAGTAGCCGAAAAAAGAAGATTTTGGTGTATGAAGTGTCGCTTTAATATGAATGTTGCTGATGATTTGGCAGCGCTTGTTTTGCCCGCGCGTGTAATAGCAATAGTGATAGTAATAGTAATAATAACCTCGTTGTGATGAAAAGTTCCTTGTAGATTTTCAAGTTGCTTGTGCTTCCCTCCTATCCTGCCAGCCACGGGAGGAGGAGGAGATGATGAGCGGGGAGGAGCCTTCACCTGTACTGTATTGCGTCTCCTTTCAACCCTTTCACTACTGTTTGTCACATGTTTCCTTAATCACCAATCACTCTGAGACGTCTTTACTTGTCCTATAGCCACTTCCAATCATTAAACGGGCTACAAATTGCTAAATCTATTCTTTTAATCCCGTTCTTTCTTGTAGATGCGTATAAAAATTGCATGCATTACTTACAGTCCTATTAACTGATTCTTATCGCAGTGAAAGGGTTAAATCATTGTATGTAATTACATATAACCCGTTAAAAGCCAAAATGTCACTTAATGTTTGTTTTATCTTGGAATTAATTTATTTATTTTATTTTTTTTAATTTATTTTATTTTATTTATTTTTTTTTCTTTTTTCCTTCCTGACATTCCGAGTAGAGGTTTCTTCACTGCCCTAAATTTCTTATCTCAAATTAACGGAGTTCATAATTACCAAGTAAAGGTTAAAATCTCGGCTGTTGTTTGTTTTTCCTCAGAATTCTCTAATGTTTTCTTTTCCCTTTTTTGTCTTGCATTAGAATTCTCTTACATGAGGTCAGTGTAGCTCACGACAAAATAATCTAGTAAGTGCTGATACGCCGGCTTTTATTTACTTTTTATTTATTTATTTTGTTTATTTTATTTTACTTTATTATATTTTATGTATTTATTTATTTAATTTTATTTTTTTCTTGATGGTTCCTTGTGTTTTCTCTTTCTTTTCTTTGACAAGCCGAGTAAACAGTGCTGGCGGGAGGAGCGAACAGTGAATCATACATCTCTTATTTCAGAATAATGTACCGTATGACGAATAATCTAGTAAGGGCTAAAATGTCGGCTGTTTGGCTTTTCTTGGAGTTCCTTTGTGTCTCCCTTGTTTTTTTTATTGTTTTTTTTTTCTATCTCTGCCACGCCAAGTAAAGCTTTAATTTTTTTCCACCTTAACACCTCTTACATTGAGTTTATATTGCTTATAACAAAATCATGTCGGCTGTTGTTTGTTTATCCCTGCAGTTCCCTCCTGTTTTCTCTTCCTTTATCCCGACATGGCTTAATTTTTACTGCCTTAAATCTCTTACATTGAACCAACATAGTTTCTGAAGATCAAAATGTCAGGTATTGTTTGCCTTTCCTTGGTGTTCCTTCGTGTTTTCTGTTCCTTTTTCCTGCCGCGTCTTGCTAACAGTACTGGTGATGGTGTGGGCGGCGCTGGGGAGTCATTTAATCACCAGCATGAAGGGGTCTCTGTTTCATTGTCTGAGCTGCGCCTCGCCTCCAGGATCTCTTGCCTCTGTTGTCTATCACCGCAAAGGTCAGACCACGCGCCAGCATTTGCTCACACAGACCCCACACCAAGCCACGTGGAGGCGATCTGTTTGCTGTTTTGGTATTGTTTTGAGCTCTGTTCTGTTTGTAAGCCTGATAATAACGATGATAGTAATGGTGGTAATATTAGTAGTGGCATTGATGATGATGATAAGAATAGTAATAGGAAGAAAAGGGGAGAAAGAAGATGAGGATAATTATTACTACTGCTACAAGAACAACTTCCACTACTACTACTACTACTACTACTACTACTACTACTACTACTACTACTACTACTACTACTACTACTACTACTACTACTACTACTACTACTACTACTACTACTACATAAAAAATCACATTTCCACAAGATCTATACCAAAACTACGGAAACTCTCTCTCTCTCTCTCTCTCTCTCTCTCTCTCTCTCTCTCTCTCTCTCTCTCTCTCTCTCTCTCTCTCTCTCTCTCTCTCTCTCTCTCTCTCTCTCTCTCTCTCTCTCTCTCTCTCTCTCTCTCTCATAGTCAGTATTTGTATCTTTCTAACTGAATCGTGCATCACTGTCACACTCTTTTTGTTCTTCCTTGGGTGCTATTCTTTAAACAGTGTGGACTCTCACCACAATAGTTTCCACAAGAATAATTAGGCCGGTCTTTATGTGTGTGTGTTTTCCCCACTCAGTTGTCTATGCAGAGTCCTTATTAAACGTTCCTAGAATTGTGAAAAAACCCCTTTGAAAATCCTAAGATGCAGAGTCCTTGTTGAACTATGAGTATCACCAAAGATATGAAAACTCCCCTTGAAAACCCAAGATGCAGTCCTTGTTAACCTATGAATACTTCCTTGAAAATCTTAAGAATTTCAATTAGTCATTTGAAGTTGTCGAGATAAGAAGCCGAAACTTTTGAGAGTACGGTGCCTGATGTTATTCTTACTTGGCGTTCGTCTAAGCGTTTGATATTCTTAGCCTTTCTTTCTCTCTAATCCTTGAGCTGAATACGAGCCAACAGTGTTATAAATTTCGATTAGAAATGTAAAAGAAAAGCCAAAAAGAGATGGTACGATGTGGAATGAAACCCTCAGGACTACTTCAAGGGAATTAAACGTAAGATAAGAAAGGTCAGAAGGTTAAAGAATATGAATAGAGTACCAACGAAAAATATTACAAATTTAGATCACAACTATAAAAAAAAAGCCCCCAAAATAGGAAAAAAAAAACCGTACGATGTGAAACGAAATCCTCAGACTAACTTTAAGAGACTCAAACGTAAAAGAAAGAAAGGTTAGAAGGTTAAGGAATATGTGTAGATTAATAAGACCACAAGTGTATCTAAGGACCTCAGGAGAAGAGGAATCTAGTATCAAGCTCTGTCCGTCAGTCACAAGTTAAGTTATTCATTTATTTATTTATTCGTATATTTCCTTATTCGTTCATACATTCGTTAAGTTCAGTCAGTCTATTATTTCTTTGTTAGTTTATTCACTCGTTCAATCATTCAGTCAATCGCTTACCCAGTCACTCAGTTAGTCAATCAGTCAGTCAGCCAGTCAGTTTTTTAGTCGATCAGATAGTCAGTCAGCCAGTCAGTCAGGTACCTAAACAGTCAACAAGCAAATCTACCAGTTTAAGTCATTCACCCAATAAATCAACTAGTCCTTAAACCGATCAGTCTGTCAGTCATCCAGTCAGTAAGTCAAGCAGTCTGTCAGTCAACCAATAAACCAAACAGTCAGTGAACGTATTAGTCTATCAGTCAGTGAATGAGTGAGCGTGTCAGTCAGTCAATCATTCAGTCTGTCAACTAATAAACTAAACAGTCAGTCAGTAAACCTATCAATCTGTCAGTGAATGAATGGGTGAGTCAGTGAGTGAGTCAGTCATTGTACTAGTCAGTGTCATTTATTTAGTCAGTCAGTGTTCTAGTCAATGTGCCAGCCAGTCAGTCAGTCAGTGTGTACTAGCCAGTGTTCCAATCAGTCAGTCAGTCAGTGTACTAGTCAGTGTGCCAATCAGTCAGTCAGTCAGCCAGTATACTAGTCAATGTGCCATTCAGTCAGTCATTTAGTCTGTCAGTCAAAGTGAAACGAATCTAGGAGAGGAAGGACTCTGCTAAGTCACACGCGTCAGCTGCAGGATTAGCTTACACACACCTCCTGCAGCCTCTCACCGCCCCGCCCCGCCCCGCCCCCACACCCTCGTCCCCCACCCTCGCCCTCTTGACTCCGCCCACTGCGCCCCACCCCCGCCATACTGAGGCTGCCCTTGGGAGTGGGGCAGGGCAGGCATGTCATTACCTTGGTGACGTATGTTGTAATCTGCAGAAGTTTGCTGTATAAATTTGGCGAAGTGGTAGTGTGTGTGTGTGTGTGTGTGTGTGTGTCCTTGGGGTATATTTGCGTAGTGTTTTGGGGTGCGTCCTCGTCTCGTCTCGTCTCCATTATCATATTTACCGCCATTTGTTTTATGATCACTATCGTCACCACCACCATCAGTATCACCATCACTCTCCTTTTTGTTTATGGTAATCTTCGTGGTCAGTCTGTCTTTCTCTTCCTCTTCCTCATTGGTGTGTGGTAGTATTGCTGCAGGGACAGGGGACAGGGGACAGGGGGTGGGGGAGCAGAAATGTTGTCTCACTTTTTTTCCTCTGTTCATTATTATTCCTGTCATCATTCACCCAAGCACCGCCACTGACGGCTTCCGAGGTTAGTTCCCTGAGTCACCATTTGTTTGTCAGAATAGTAAATGAAGATGTGACTAGTGAATGAGTAACCTTTGATCTTTTTAACTCCTTCGATACAAAGAAGAGATTATCGTAATGTCAATATAATTCTCCACTGATATCCAGAATAGAATTAAACTGAAGCTGTAGTGATTAATCCTTGAGAAAGATATTAAATTAGTGGATGCGTAAGTCCTGATCTCTAACTCCTTCAATACAAAGAAAAGATTATCGTAAAGTCATAATAATTCTCCAGTGGCATTCAGAATAGAAGTAAACTGATGCCGTGGTGGTCAAGGAATGAACAATAAGCCTACAAAAAGATATGATTTTAGTGGATGAGT
>NC_087153.1:35810521-35878021 GCF_035594125.1 Scylla paramamosain | reverse complement strand
GTGTGTGTGTGTGTGTGTGTGTGTGTGTGTGTGTGTGTGTGTGTGAATTCACTTAAGTAGCCACGACTAGGAATGACAGGCAAACATTGCGTGGCCTCATTGCCAGACGAGTGCAAACAATTATGCACGAACTTGAATCAGCTTCCATGTCTGTTCACCCTGCAAGATTTCTCTGGGAGGGGCAACAAAGCTGGTGGTGGTGTGAAGAACATAAGAGAAGCTCCAAGAAACCGCCAGGCCTACACGTGAAACTTACATTCCTATTTCCATCCATTATCTTCATCTATAGATTTGTCTAATCATCTTTAAAATCTTGCTAATGACTGCAATGACAACCTAATTACTGATTCTTTTCCATTCACCCACCATTCTATTTGAGAACCAGTTCCTTCCTGTTTCTTAAATTTACTTCATCAAACTTGAACACCTTATTTCTTGTTATATTCTGATTACTGACACTGAGAATTTAGCTGATGTCACTCTTTGCTGTGTCTCTCAATCGGATGTCCTCTTGACTTACGCCACTCTGATGAATCAAGATTTAAAAGCCAATTGACAGTGAGGACGTTGTGTGGCCAGCAGATGTCACTCCAGCAGCACAGCTATAGCAACATAAGAGTACAAGGGAAGCTACAAGAAGCCAATAAGCCTACACGTGGCACTCCCAGTATAAACCATACCTGTACCAACATACTTGTATCATGACTATCCATAAATTTTTCTCCAAAGCTTCGTATTAACCCAGAACTAACAACCAGATTGCTGAGCCTGTTCCAGTCATCTACCGTTCTGCAAACCAATTTCTCTCTCTCTCTCTCTCTCTCTCTCTCTCTCTCTCTCTCTCTCTCTCTCTCTCTCTCTCTCTCTCTCTCTCTCTCTCTCTCTCTCTCTCTCTCTCTCTCTCTCTCTCTCTCTCTCTCTCTCTCTCTCTCTCTCTCTCTCTCTCTCTCTCTCTCTCTCTCTCTCTCTCTCTCTCTCTCTCTCTCTCTCTCTCTCTCTCTCTCTCTCTCTCTCTCTCTCTCTCTCTCTCTCTCTCTCTCTCTCTCTCTCTCTCTCTCTCTCTCTCTCTCTCTCTCTCTCTCTCTCTCTCTCTCTCTCTCTCTCTCTCTCTCTCTCTCTCTCTCTCTCTCTCTCTCTCTCTCTCTCTCTCTCTCTCTCTCTCTCTCTCTCTCTCTCTCTCTCTCTCTCTCTCTCTCTCTCTCTCTCTCTCTCTCTCTCTCTCTCTCTCTCTCTCTCTCTCTCTCTCTCTCTCTCTCTCTCTCTCTCTCTCTCTCTCTCTCTCTCTCTCTCTCTCTCTCTCTCTCTCCTAATCTGTCAAGCTTGAGCCCATCACTTATAGTCCTTTTCTAGATCAATAACCCCTAATATCCTGCCTGCACCACTCATGTTCTGTCCCTTACGCCACCCAGTACATCTGTCACACACCCTCTCACTCTTCCAGGAGCCTGACGAGGTGTGTGTTACTGGCGACTACATTCAGACAGTAGGGAGCATAGCAAGGGAGTGTCCGTGATGGAGGTGAAGGAATAAGTGCACAGTTTAATTGACTTGCATTTTAGCATTATTATTTTTATATGTCTTAGCTGTGTATTATGAATTGTTCTTTTTAATCTGTTTTACCTGTTTTACCTGCCTTCAGTGTTGTTAATTAGTTTTCTTTTTTCTTTTCTCTTTTTTTCAGTATGTTAACTTTAGTATTTATTGGGCTTTCAGTATTATCAGATGTTTTTCTTATTGTCTCCCCTGTGATTGTTTTCTTTTTTCTTTTTTTTTTCTTTTTTTTTGGGGGGTGGGAGGGGCGCTTCAGTATTGTGAGTCTTTGCATCTCGATAGGCCAGTCAAAGCATCAAGTATCAGTAGAATCATGTAACCTGTGAAGATCGTATCATCATCTTTACTAAGCTCGTTAACAGCACCATTCAGTAATATCATCCTCAGTAATTTAAAACTGGTAATAAAAAATACAAAAGTAACAAATTAAAAAAAAAAAATGTAAGCGATAGGTAAGATTTTGCCAACGTTGAAGTTACTACATTAGGAGGAAGTTCAGGTACATTCCCTCCGTACTGAAGACAAGGTACTACATTAAGGTCCGTTCTCCGCACTGAAAGCAAGGATACCACGAACACTTCCCTCCTTTCATTTCAAGCGCCAATCTGTTGCATTCACTGGTAACAGCAGCGTCTTCACGAAGTGGGTAGTTAATTCATGTAATTCATAATTTTTCAAGTTTTTTTATTTTATTTATTTATATACTTTTTGTTATAAGGTGAAGCTACAGGCCAACGGCTCACAGCTACCACAGAAACTCGTGTTTATTTCCATGGTTTGAGTAATCAGAAGTGTATTATATTGATACTACTACTAATACTACTACTACGACTACTATTACTACTACTACTACTACTACCACTACTACTACTACTACTATTACTATGACCACCACCACTACCACTACTTCTACTACTACTGCTAATAATAATAATAATAATAATAATAATAATAATAATAAATATAATGATAATACCACGCACAATTTTAGCAGCTACCACCATAATTCATCCGCTCAACGCCAGCACACACTCACCACTGGCATAACAAGAGTGCAGTACACGCTTACGCCACACCACCAGTACAGGGACGTCACCACCGCACCGCCACTGTACACTGTAATCACTGCCACCACCACTAGCATCATCATCATCACCATGGTCATTATCAAGATCATGGTCATTATCGCCATCATCATCCTCCTCTCCTCCTCCTCCTCCTCCTCCTCCTCCTCCTCCTCCTCCTCCTCCTCCTCCTCCTCATCATCATCATCATCATCATCATCATAACCACTCATCACTACGCCGCCGCTGTAATTACAACACCTCCATCACCATCACAGCTGTATAACAGTTCTACATAATTATTATATGTGTAAACGAACCGTGACTGCGCATCTAACAATTAAGCTAATTGCTATAATATAATGTGGATTATAATCAATGTAACACACACACACACACACACACACACACACACACACACACACACACACACACACACACACACACACACACACACACACACACACACACACACACACACACACACACACACATACACACACACACACACACACACACACACACACACACTGGAGAAGTTCTTTATTTTCTGGAAATAAACAATAATGACTATTTCTGAAGTGCAGAGTTGTAGGGCAATACAAGCCATACTGCCTTGGCTGCACGGTGTTGTGTAGCCATTCAGCTTGGGTAATGTTGTCTTATCTTATCATAGTTTAGTAATGCATGACATTTACAAAGAACGACTAAAGAAACTAAACAAACATCAAAACTGCACTAGGTTATTTGGCAAGGCATCGCGCCACACAGGGGTTGGCTTGGGGCCAGGCTGTGGTCATATGCTGGGTGTGCAAAAGCTGAGCTTTACCCCACTACTCAGATGGCGGACGAGCAGCCAGCTGGGGGGAAGACGTCGCTTCACAGCCTCTCCGTGAAGGCGGGCCAGGGAGGTGGCGCCCGCTCGCATGTGGCCCCCATGAGGGTGAGGGAGGAGGGCGTGGAGCGAGCCCTGAGGCAGGACCAGGGAAGCAGCGCCCGCCTGCTGTCGTGGTCGCAGCACAGCTTCACCAACAAGGGAGACAACTACGTGGCGGAAGTGACCAGCGTGCGAGTCAAGTACCAAGTCAAGGCGCAGATCCGCGACGCCTCCTATGTGGTCAAGATGAGGCGCGGCCGCCCCGACTCTCACTTTGATGACATGGTGTTCCTGAAGGAGGGTAAGTTTTACACGGTGTTGCTGCCGCTGCTGAACGCTGAACTGACGAGGGCTGGCCAGGAGCCCCTGCGCGTGCCCCGCTGCTGTCACACAGACTGGGAGGAGCACGAGTCTCAGCTGTTTCTGGAGGACTTGCGGCTCCGGCACTTCAAGATGTATGACCGCAGAAAGCCGCTGACGGTGGCCCACGCCAGCCTGACGGTGCGGGAGCTGGCCAGACTGCACGCCGCCTCAGTGCTGCTGCTGGCCAAGTCACCCAAAGCCTTCCCTTTCTTGTCGTGGGAGATGTGCAACTATTCCCAACAGACACAGAAGGCCTTCGAGGCGCTCATCTCCGGCAGCCTGGACACTGCAAGCGAACTGGCGCGAGCGGCGGGTCGCATGGACATGCAGGAGTGGTTTAGCAGCCTGGCGCCCCGCGGAGCTGACCTGCTTTCTGCCCTCATTCATCCTGCGCCGCCTTTTGACGTCATCGGACACGGTGACTGCTGGGTCAACAACCTGCTGTTCAGGTACTGTTTCCACCACGTGCACGTTGTGGTGTGTGCATGTCACACTCATGTCTGTGTCTCTAGTGTTCCCAGCCTGTGCCTCACGTGTCATTCTGCTGCCTGCATCGTGCACATCTCGTCATCAATCGCAGCAGCCACACAGTAGAAGAGTCTCTATTAACTTCATGTCTGTGGTCTGTAGGTTCTTTGCTTAGTCGTAGTGCTTACTTCTAAATATCTGCGATGTTGGTGCAACTCACAAAAGTCTCCACTGTGAGAGGAACCTCGCATGACTCAAGTTGCCGCATGAGACTGAGAAGCGACTCACCCGAGTCTTTGTTCACTTGCTGTATTTTGAGTCCATGGCTAATTCACTTTTCTGAGTATCGGTTCCGTGGAAATTATAAGCTAGAAATCTAGGTCCACAATTCCGCAGGTGCGCTGCTTCCATTTGCACTATTTTTCATTTGGTGTGTGTGTGTGTGTGTGTGTGTGTGTGTGTGTGTGTGTGTGTGTGTGTGTGTGTGTGTGTGTGTGTGTGTGTGTGTGTGTGTGTGTTTACCTATTTAGATTACCTGTTTGTTTTTAAAGGATTAAGTCAAACTCGTCATGTCCCCCTTTTTTTTTACAAAATTATCTTATTTTCATTAAATTTCTGTATATTGTTTGCACACAGCAGTTCTGCCAGTGCATCCCACTGATTTGTCGCTCTGTTCAAATATCAGACGCCCTTGTCTCTTCTTGTCTTGTGTTGGGTTTCCTGATTTACTGAAGACTAATACTACCAGTGGTGTGTGTGTGTGTTTGTGTGTGTGCGCGTGCGTGTGTGCGCGTGCGTGCGTGTTTGCGTGCGTGCGTGCATGCAGGCATGCATGCTCTCACATGTGTCTGCGGCCATGACCCCCATACGACTATTGCAGGGAGGACAGCCGCGGCCAGCCCATGGAGGTGATGCTGGTGGACTTCCAGCTGTGCCGCAGGTCTTCTCCCGCCCTGGACCTCAACTACCTGCTCTTCAGCAGCTTGACTGCCAACGAGAGGTCCCGCTGCCTCACACGCCTCTTGGACGACTACTACTCAACTTTCCGGGCCGTGCTGATCGCCGCCGGCCGCGTCCCTTCCTTCACTCAAGAACAGTTCACTCAGGAGTTCCACAACAAGAGTATGTTTGGGCTTATCTTCGGTGCGCTGGCCGTACCTGCCCTCATGTGTGATGCCCGGGACGCCCAGGAGTTCTCAGTGGCTTCCGACGACCACACTGTTGACTACGTCATGAAGAAACGTGAGAGTGCCCTCAGAATGCTGTCCTCTAACCCACTGATGCAGCCTCGCCTTCTCAGCCTCTACGAGGACGTCACCAGACACGCTCCCGACTCGTCCAGGGCACCAAGAGATCTGGAATGTTCACAAGGAAAGCCTGCCACCGCGGCCACGTACAGCCTGCCGGAAAGCCATGCAAGTGCTTAATGTGTTCATTTTGAATGCCGCTGATGTGGAGCGCGAGGCAGCACTGAGATCGCGGTACAGTTTGTGGCGAGCATATGAAACTGTCATGAGAAAGAAGTGAATGTGTATATAGAAAGATCTTGAATGACAGGAACTTCGACACTACTTGTTAGATGAGGTGCACACAGCTGATCGTGGCGGCCACCTGGCGGGGAACAAACACACTAATAAGCGACAACTATCCAAATTACCCAAGTGAAAGCAACATCACTGTTGATTGGCGTGTGACGTTATCAAAAATAAGTCATCGATATTTATGTAGGATAACGGTTTTAATTAAGCTTTTCGAGGTGTCATTAGGTAGCCAGGAGCTGGTACTAGCCAACTATTTTGTTTGCGGTTTCCGGCACACACATCACTACGAAGACCACGCCCAACCCCGAGACAGCGGCGTACGCCCAGAAGAGTCCCGCGGTGGTGAAAGCTTCGTTCATGTAACTGTAGAGCTGCAGGGCGGTGGCGGCGATGAAGCAGCCGATGGCCACGCTCACGCTCATGGCCTGTGGGGGGAAGGAAGGTCACGACACACACACACACACACACACACACACACACACACACACACACACACACACACACACACACACACACACACACACACACACACACACACACACACACACACACACACAACATAACCACCACCCTCATCATCCACTGCCTCATGACCACGCCAGTTTCTACCCTCTTTACGGCTCCATACACCACTCGGACCACACCATGCACCCACATGCTGCAGCACCACCACGCGGAAACCGTTCTCGGGCGAGGAAGGAGTGGCGCATTACCTGTGAGCGGATGACGGTGGGGAAGTACTCGGAGGAGAGCTGCCACGGGAGGGACTCGATGCCGATGTTCATGGCGAAGATGCACACGATGAGGCCGAGCACAGTTATCCACCAGGCGCCTTCTCCACTGCTGGGGTCAGAGAGATGGCAGTAGATGGAGTTTCACCCTCCGCCCTCCCCTCCACCCCTTCACACACAACTGTAGCGATACCTTATAATAAATTAATAGTATATGTAGAACGTATAGACAAGGAACCGATTAAAAGAGCCTGGAGAAAAATAACTGAGGGAAGAAGGTTGAGAAGACAGAGTGAGATGAAGGATAGAATTATGGATGTGAGTTACAGAGGAAGGTGCAAAGGACAGAGACTACTGGAGGAGACTCGTGCATACATGGCGCCTACCTGATTCTAGGTAAACGGAGAAATTAGAACTTAGCTAGATTTGTCATTTGTCTTGAAGTGTCAGGAAGAGAAGCATTGAAGAATTGGCGGTCTGATCAGAGAGTGAGGTTGAGTCTTGTTGTGCAGTGTCAAGATACATTTACTTTTGTAATAAGGATAAGAATGTAGACTTTCTTGAAGTAATCTCTGTCCACGCCAGCCAATCGCGTAAGTGAGTGGTGTGTGTGTGTGTGTGTGTGTGTGTGTGTGTGTGTGTGTGTGTGTGTGTGTGTGTGTGTGTGTGTGTGTGTGTGTGTGTGTGTGTGTGTGTGTAAAGCTAAGAAGGAACACCAAGAACACCCACCCACATCCACCCACACACACACACATACCTACCCACCCACCCACACACACCCACATCCACCCACACACACCCACCCACACACACACACCCACCCACACACACACACCACATTGGGAGGAACACTCACGCCATAAATAATAAAAATGTTTAGAAATTATAGGCTGAGCTGCGGCTACTTTTGACAACTATAATTTATGTGTGTTTTTTTATGACTCACCATCACGTGCAGGGAGGAAGGGACGCTCATACTCCCGCACAAGGCAGAGACATTATGAAACAGTGGTTAAGAAGAAGATGATGATGATGATAAAATAGAGTGAACGGATCTTGGCGTGATGGTGTGAGACGCTTTTTAAATGTAGAAAGTGTTATATTTGTGTGTGAGACGGAGAGAGAGAGAGAGAGAGAGAGAGAGAGAGAGAGAGAGAGAATGACAAACATCAGGTTTAGAGCATGGTGAGTTCAGTGTGCCAGATTTCCGTGAGTTGATCAGAATGTACATTTTTGTTCACTGGTGGCGTGCTGCTCGAGGTAATCGGGTCGGTCACTCAGCCTTTTGGTCCAGTCTCGGTGGCCTGGCAGCAGCAAGTCATTTAGGAAGGCTGTAGCAGATTTGAAAACTATGTATATTTTTTAAACAAATTTTTTGGACTAACCTTTGCGCTGTGAAGTAAGGCGGTGACGATGCAGTGCTGTTCGGCTCGAGGGGAACCAGTGACACAACTGTGGGCTCCTGGAGGTAGACTTTCGTGCCGAGAAAAATGTAGGTGACGGACATGAGCGTGAGGGATATCGCCAGGCACACCTTGCGCCCCGCGCGGTCCACCAGAGACCAAAGCACGAAGAATCCCCCGATGGGCAGCAGCAGTAGGAGGGTAGCGAACATGGTTTTGTTGACAGTCACTCCAGAGTCATGCAGGATTCTGACGGCGTTGGCTCGCAGGACCGCCGTGCCGCTGAAGGCTTGCACTATGAACAGCATGGACAGCACTAAGATGCGTTTCTGCACTCGCCTGTGTAGAAGAAAGCTCCAGCTCGTGTTCGACATCATTTCATCATTCATCTTCTTCAGGAGGCTTATTTCATTGCCAATGTCTATGTAAGCTCCTCGAAGACGCTCAAGAACCTTAGTGGCTCTCTTCTCCTGGCCTGTGACAATGAGGAATGTGGGACTTTCTGGCAGGAAAGGGACGATGCAGATGTACACCAACAACACAGACATGTTGCCCAGCGCCACGTAGTACCACGTGAGAGCAATGCCTATGGCCGTGCAGACACACGCCCCCATGAGGAACATCAAGCAGGTTATTGTGCTGATGGTGCCTCGGAAGGCCGTGTCGGGGATCTCCGTGGCGTAGGTCATCACGGCCAGGGTCACCATGCCGCTGGTTATCCCATCAAAAAACCTGCAAGCACCAGTGTGGCCTAAGTCTCCAGCATATAAATGTTTCACGCAGTGCTGTTGTCCTAAGGCCTGAAACTATCTGGAAAGTCAGCTGCCTTCTGTATGTGTACAACTAAATGGGAATCTCATACTTAGGCATAAATAATTGCAGAAGTTTCAACTTGTTTCGGAAAGACTGATCTTCGCTGCGTTAGGCGCCAAGCTGCCACGCACCTGCCGATCAGCATCATGTAAGCGTTGTACGAAAAGCCCAGCATGGCCCAGCCCAACACGCCCGGCAGCACCGCCGCGATGAGGGACTTCTGGCGCCCCAGTCTGCGAACGATCCAGCCGGCGAGCAGCAGACCGAACACGCTCCCGATGCTGAGCAGACTGTCTGTGCAGAAGAAATATGTAGTCTGATATGATATGTGTGTGTATATGAACTACTTGACTCCCCACGCGCTGCACTGTATCGTACAACACTTATGATAATAAATGTGATGCTTGTGTTATTTGGATCGTTAGTTGAAAGTTACAAACATGTGGTGCAAAAATGGAGCCTAAATTATGTTTGTTTAGACTACGAAATACATAACTAAGTACATTAAGCAACAGTCTATTCAGGTAAAACTAACTAAATTATAAGTCAGATTTGGTAATACAGCATCCGTATTTCTCAAATGTCCTGTAATTTGGTGTGTTGGCACATTATGATCAAGAAAGCACGATTACGACCAGCAGGAGAACTGAGATCACCAGTGTTAGCGGTAAACCAGCGCTCTGACCCGAGGCGGCGAGCTGCTGGTGCAGGCCACGCCAGCCCACGTACTGAGCATGTCCATCTGCCACGGGTGGAGGTAAAGCTGGTTGCCGAACAGCGTAGAGTTGTCCACGGAGAGATGCGACTCCACCAGGTTGGGCCACGACAGCGACATGCCCATCACGAAGTAGGAAACTGACGCCGTGAACACCAGCACGATCTGCGCGGAGGAGAGGAATGTAGGGCACACACACACACACACACACACACACACACACACACACACACACACACACACACACACACACACACACACACACACACACACACACACACACACACACACACACACACACACACACACACACCGTCAGCACAGGCCAGCGAGAGTATTACCTGTGCGGCCGCTTGATTACTTACCTGCAAGGCGAGGCGGCGTCTCCTCTCTTGGGGCGGCTCAGTCTTCTCCGGGATACCTTCTTTCTCCATGGTTTTCCCCTCAGTGTTCATCTGGGGGCGTGTTTAGAGTGCAACTGTCAGTCTTAAAGTATTAATTCTTGTAGCATCAATAATATATGAAAAGAATTGATCGCAAGTGTTAAAATGAGAGAGGCGTCATGAGGAACGATTGACTGAATACAAACATGGCAGACGATAGAAACCAGTGGAGGCGGCTGGTCAGGCACAGCGACCCAGAACAGAGACGGGATAATAAAGCTGACGAAGAAGTAGTTAATGAGAGACTAGTAATGGATTACTACACTTATACTCTCAATGACTCCCTCTTGCGTTACTTGACTAACTGTACATAGTTCGGCGAAGTAAAGAGACGTATTGGTGCTCCCTGTCCGTTTCCCTCTTCACGTTAATGGATCACTACACTTATACTCTCAGTGACTCCTGTCTGTACTACTTAACTAAACTGTACATAGTGTGTTAAAGTAAGGGACGTGTTGGTCTGCCTCGCCCTACTCCGGCAGCACCCGCCACGCCTGTCTCTCCAGACTGAAATCGCTCGGTGTGGCGGGTTGCTGAGTGGAGGTTTTGTGACGCACTTCAGGGATGAGGGTTGCTTTGAATCACTCTCAGCACAGTAAGCAGTCTTAAGATTTCTGTGATGCATGGGAATATTTTACTATTCAGGTAATGCCGAAAATTATTTTTGGAGCTTGGTGAGTACCGCAATTATTTCCTTTTTTTTTCTTCTTCTCTTTTTCTATTAAAAGGGCTCCGCCAAAGGGTTGCAAAAAACAGAAAAGAAGAGAAAAAAAAGGTCCACTGAATGTGCTGGTGCATAAAGAACAGACCCAAAAAGATGATCCAACATTAGCTGCGTCCACACGGTCGAACAGTGTCCGTCAGACAAAACTGTTACCAGATACAATGGAAAGCGGAAAGGTTCGCCGATGACGTCAGAAGGAAGCACCAAGAGCTATTGTACTGGACAATGTCCATGTTCGTAGTATCAGAACATAAGGTATGGATCCTTAAGTACATCATAGATGGCTCGGCACGTCTCTGTTTAGATATTCTTGTTGTGTATTGAAGGGAAGTGTAGGAGCACCCGGTGGAAAGGTAAATCAATGGTGCCTCTAGACGTGCTTCTGGTGATGTGTTTTCCTTCATACTGGTGTCCTGCTTTGTTATGAAAGGTTTCACTTTCTCCAGTAAGTCTTAGAAGTTGTTTGGGTCCATCCTCATATAGTTTGTGAAATCTGATTCATAACGTTACAATACGCACTTCATGTAAAATGGTTGCATGACTTCCCCTTTCTCCGTGTTTTTAACCAGTCCTTGCACCATTCCCTTCTTGTCACCTTGTCCTCACAGCAATTATTATGCTGCATAGTGCAATTTCCTTGGTTTTGTTTTTTTATCTTCTTGTGCACCATGGTGATGATGTACTGCACTAGATCTACGCTGGCAACAACCACCTGTCGCCGAAATCCACACCAACACTGACGTAACTACCTGTGTGTTGCTAACGGACATCAGCTTCGAACATTGTCTGCCGGTCTTTGTCTGGTGAACAGAGTACAAACTGTGGTTTACAACTTTGTCTGGTACCACTGTTTATTGTCATATCAACTTACCTCGTTTAAACGCTTATGACGTCACTTTTTCTTCGCCTTATGATATGGTAGCAGTGTTTGTCCGACGGAGACTGTTCAACCGTGTGGACCCACCATAATATTAGAGGAGTGTCTTGAAGCCTCCCTCTATTTATCCGGGGCATTGTAATATAATCCGTGACCACCATCGCTGCATAAGCCAGGCAGCTCGTTGCGGCGCATGTTTCGTATGTTATTGTTTCTAGACTTTAAAATGAGTGACGCAATGGTTTTGATGCACGATTACTACATTATTTACACTATTTTGTAATTTTGTACTCGACCACCGTTGTTACATAAGCAGTGAGCACTTTGGGGCTTGTCACTGGTATTAAAAAAAAAAAAAAAAAAGCTCAGATGCGGGAGCCACTCAATACATCAGTCCAAAACCTGTTTTTTTCTTTTCTTTTTTCTTTTTTTCTTTTTTTTTTTTTTTTTACGTCGTGTTATGTTGCAAATACCCGTGATACAAGATGGACGCTGGTATTGGTTCTTCTTCCCTCCTCGGCATTCATACAAGGTAGTTACCATACTACACTACTGAAACACCGCGCTTGGTGAGCTTAGTAAGCACTAAGGAAGACGGGAGGCCTTGGGGAAGACGCACGGCTGACGCTGGCCAACGGTATCCTGCAAAGCGGGAGTGGCGTCAGCTTGGCACGGCGCCTCAAGGTCATGATCGTGGTGTCCAGACGACCCAGCAGCTGGGTGTCGTCGAGAAGGAAGGGAAAGTTCCGGAGTGTTCCCTGTTGTTCTGTTATAGTCACAGTACAGTAAACGGTGACTCCGGTGATGCTGCTTGCTAATTTTTCATATGTTAGTGTATTTTGTAAAGGGAGGATGTACAATGAATACTTATCCAATAAAGTTTTCTGAGGTAAGAAAAAAAATATACTGTTTGTTTTGCTCATTACTGATCTGCAAGTAACATTAACAACTCCAGAAACTTGTTAGAGAAGGAGCGTAGTACACAAACATATAATGCATAGTTATGCGATTCGTTCTGTTGTTTGAAACGGACTGTATTTCACTTTTTTTTTTAATGAATAAATTGTGTTTTTATACAAAGATGTCCGCCACGCAGCGCTCCTGCACCATATGAAAATTTAATAAGGGAAGTGTTATTGTTCTTCCATTAGTCACCGTGATACAAGTTGTGTACAATCATGTTCGGCGTGCTGGGACTCCCCACCGCTGCCCTGACCTGCGCCACCCTCCCCTCGTGCTTCTCAGGGAAGATTGCTCTCTCAAGGAAGCAAGGCAGTTATTGTGACATGTAACACCTTGCCAGAATCATTTTAGTATTCGCTAACGGAAAAAAATAATCCTTGTACGTCCCTTTTACTGTTTGCTGACAAAGGAAGGATCGTTTATGCTTATATGCCACGAGCATGCACAGTGGAAATTTCTACGGCACGTTAATTAATTAGACTGAAGTACCTTGATTCTCTCTGGGATATTGAAGTGTAGATGTGAGGCAATGGTGAAGGGAAGGGCGCTGGCCTTGGTTAGGTGTTGCTTTGGTCAGGCTCGCAAGTGCTTGAGGACCGCCTTGATGCCGACACGTATACGCATTACCAGGAGGCATCTTTGCAATGAATCCTGCACGGAAAAGTAGTTGGCCTGATGTCGCAAGCAAACGCCGTTTCCTGCATTATGAATGTTACGATGATCCGGGGATTAATATGTGTTGGCAACGAATAGAGAAATATTTTGAAGATAAAAACTTTATACTGTCTTTTTTTTAATGGATGGCTGACAGTGCATTGTTCGTTGTATTCAAAGAGGCCTGATGAACTGAACAACTTTTCCTCGTGGCAACACCTCTTCGAACAAATAAAAAAAATAATAAATGACACGGAAGCGCAGATGGTGTGAGCTTGTGGCTCACGTGTCGCCGGCGAGGTTATCTCAACAAACGGCAGAAAGTGTAATGTATTTAGTGTATATTAAGTAAACCCCTTCAATAGGCATGTGCACCTGGAGCACTACAGCTTCATATTAAAGCATTACTGAAAGGAATGTAGCAGCGGCGTGGTGGTGAGGCAGGTAAAGGTAAAGCAGAGTGTTATGTAAGAAGTGTAAATTAGATAAACCCCTTCAGTAAGCAGGTGCCTCTGAACTGGTGCTGCATTATATTCAAGTATTATTTATAAGAGTTACGTGATGGCGAAAAAAAAAAAATAGGCGTGGTGACAAGGCACTTCAGCACCAGGCACCCATTCACGTTCACTTGCTTCGACCACCACGGAGATTATGTACAAACACGACAGTAAACGTCTCAAACCACTTACCAGTCACCACAGATATTCACACACACACACACACACACACACACACACACACACCGTGAAAGTACGCAGTGCAAACTGCAGTGGAGTTAACATCGCCTCCAAGAAATGACCTCTACAACGGGGAGGTGAAGGGCGAAAGGGAACAGGTGAAAAAAAAAAAGTACTTTATTATCATCAGGTACGGAGAGGACAAGGGGAGAATAAAGGAGGAAGCTGGGTAGAAACAAGTCACGGATCTGGAGAACGGTTTGTTACGGAGAGAGAGAGAGAGAGAGAGAGAGAGAGAGAGAGAGAGAGAGAGAGAGAGAGAGAGAGAGAGAGAGAGAGAATGTGTGTGTGTGTGTGTGTGCAGAAACTAGAATCGCTTGAGGGAGTGAATGTGGGAGGAAAATGGAAGGAGAAAGCATCACTCCTTCAGAAAAAAAAAAGGAACGGGTGGGGGGAGCGAAAGAAAAAAAAAAAAAAATAAGGAAACAAGTTTTTGACGTGGTGGTGGTGGTGGTGGTGGAACAGGTGGTGGTGCCCTTGGGAAGGGTACAAAGGGCTGGTAGGATACAGACAGCAGTTTCCTTCATTCCTGTCCTGAACACTGCCGCCTCTTTTTTCCCCGGCTCTGTTTGTTTGCTTGCCTCGGTCTGTATGAATGTGTGCATGAATATTTAAGTGAGTGCGTGTATGTTTGTTTTGTATAGGCATGTATGTATACAGTATGTTTGTTTGTTTCTGTTTATGTATCTGTACTAAATGTATGTACGTATGTATGTATTTTATGTAAGTGTTTTTTTGGATAAGGGTAACAAAACAAAACACAGTGGAAGCGCCAGTCCCTTAAAGGAAAACCATGTATGAGTATGTATGGACTAAGGATGTGAATGACGTGTGTATGTGTGTGTGTGTGTGTGTGTGTGTGTGTGTGTGTGTGTGTATGAGCGTGTGGTGCTGCGTCTGTTGGACTGCTGGCCTGTTATATACTAGATAGATAGATGTATGTTTGTATATATTTGTCTCGATTAGTCTGCCTGTCTGTATGCATCTGTCTATTTGTTCTGTCAGTTCCTGTCTTGTATGTAGTATGTATATTCGGATGTATGGCATGTCTGGGTATGTTGAGGTCAGCTGTCTGTGATCTCGCGGTGACCTTGTCCGAGGTAGGAAGTCCGCATCGCCTCTGTGCTGACCTGTGCTGTATCATGCAGGCACTGAGAGACCAGCCCATGTCACACGTATCCTTTGTCACTGCACCGCTCATAACCTGGATTTATGTGTGTATATATGTATGTATGTATGTATCTGATTGCCCGTTCGTTTGTATGTATGTCTCTTTTTTGTTTCCGGTCTCTGTTGTCTGTCTGTTTGTCCGTTTGCCATCCCCCTCCCCACACACACTCTCTCTCTCTCTCTCTCTCTCTCTCTCTCTCTCTCTCTCTCTCTCTCTCTCTCTCTCTCTCTCTCTCTCTCTCTCTCTTCTGTACCTCTCACTTTTCCTTCCTCCCTTTCTCCTTATTCATTCACTTATTGTTATCATTTATTATTATTACTATTTTCATTTTATTTTATTTTATTATAATTATTTATTTTACATCTCATCGGCGCCTTTCTCTCTTTCTCCCTCCTCCTCCTCTTCCCTCTCCTCTGGTATATACAGTTCGAGTTTTGTGTCCCGCTTTCCCTCCCTTCTCCTTTCTCTTGCCTCATTCCCTTCCATCTTTTCTCCTCTTACTTTAATTCAAATTATTTCCGCCTACGCTTCCCTTCAAACTCCGACCTTAGTTGAACCTTGGATTTCTACGTTTCTCTCTCTCTCTCTCTCTCTCTCTCTCTCTCTCTCTCTCTCTCTCTCTCTCTCTCTCTCTCTCTCTCTCTCTCTCTCTGACTTTTTATCTTATTTATTATCGTCACCTTCCTCTTCATCTTTTGGCCCATTCCTTTTTTTCATTATCTTTTTCTTCTTCTTCATCTTCATCACTCTCTCCCACATTCCTTCCCTTGCAAACACGGATGTCTTCTCTTAGCTTTATCTTGACCTTACCTTGTTCCCTCACCCCATCCTTCCCTCCCTTCCTTCCCTCCCGCCCTAAGTGAAGTCGGGGGGAGGGGGCGGGGTCAGGAACGAGACGAAGCTCCTCCCGTCCCTGAATAATCCTTCCTTGGATAGAACGTGATCAAGGCCCCCCCCCCCCCTTTTTTTTTTTTTTTTTTTTTGCCGTTTGACAGCCGTGGTCTCTTCTCAGCTTGTGATAGTTTAGATGAGGATTTTAAAACACTACTCTACTCGTACAGTAAAAGGTGTCATCTCGTATTTAGTAAAGCTTTTCAAGTGCTTATAGTTTTTGGTCTTCTTGATGAGTAACATTGTATAGAGTTGCTTGAAATAAAATGACATGTGCCATTAGCAGTCAAAGTATTAAACATGTTAACCTTTCATGAGGACTATTTTCAAAGGCCACAGAGATGATTTTTCAAGTTCTCATGGTATTTTCTCTCAATGACGATGCAGAATGCTTGTTAAATTAGCGCTACGTAATGAAAACACACTTGAAAACACCGATAAATTCCTCCACATCAGTGATTCGCAAACCGTGAGCCGTAACTAACACCAAAATACGCCGCCTAATTTTCATAAATAGGCATGTGTTCTTAAACTTGTGCCGTTTAGCGGACCCGCACCACACTGACTACAGGCCCTGGGCTGGTCACCTGTCAAAGTCCAAGACGTACCTTTAGTGTGTCACAAAGCTACATATTTTGAGAACCACTGCTCTACAGCTTATGCAAATTACTGGAGATAGACGCCGGAACGTTTCAGAATACGAACCCTGAAGTCTAGACGCACAGACAACGCACCAGCATGTTGTTAATCATGTATGTTCGATATCTTCCTGTTACACACCATTAGCGATACAAGGATCCACAGATGCACACGAATCTGATGCTGCCATGCCATATATTCGTTGGTTTTATCACATTTATTTGTAACGCGTTCTCTCGGATGACTCGTATCTTTGTCTGGATATCAAAGAAAGGATACTGTGAAAATAAGAATAAGGAGGAAAGAAAGAGCGAGTGTGTAAGAAAAGAATAGAATATAGTCTATATTTAAATGAAATTGCATAGCCAAAATACAATGTGTGTATTACCTGCAGAAACACTAAACAATGAATAATAAAGAACCCTGAAGTACGTAAGAAAATAAATAAACAGAAGATGGATTACACCTAAATGAAACAACATAACCAAAATACAAGGCAGTAAATAAGCAATAAATTAAATAGAAAAGCGAGTACGTAGAAAAGAAAAAAAAATACACAAAAATTAAGCTGAATAACCAAACATATATTACCTGCAGAATTATCAAACAGGTAGGAAGCAAGGAGAGCTCAGCATCACCACCATTGTCGCACAGGAAGAAATCAAGGAGACCAGTAACACCTGGCGAGTGAGGCACCACTCCACACCGCCACTTACCCCCCACCCCCCGCCTCCCGTCCCCCTACCTCCCAACAATCCAGTTAGGGAAATTGCTGGTGCGTCCAGACTTTTGTTGTCTCGCCCTGTAGAATTCCCAGAACGTCTCCCCAACAGGTTCGTGGTTGTGCCCTTGTCTGCTGTACCCGCTGACTCCCCTTGCCTTAGTGCTACCTGTCTGGTCGTTCCTGCGTTGTTAGTTTGGTTATTCAGTTTCACTTAGGTATAGTTTATTTTCTGCTTTTTCCTTTTTTTCTTTTCTATTTTTTCTTACGTATTCGCTCTTCAGTTTTAATTCCTCATTGATTTTTTTTTTCTGTTTCAATTTTTTTTCGTATTATCCTCTCTATGTTATCCAGTCTTCTGTTTCTATAACTTATACTTCCGGTTTTTTTTTTTTCTAGAAGTTCATATCTTTTTCCCACTCTTCTATTTCTAAAACTCCATGATATATTCATTCAGTTCTCCTTCTATACAGTCTCCTAATTTCTTAACTTTTACTTTTTTTTTCTCATTCAGTCTTATAATTCAACAACATAATTACCTTTTCTTTCTCACTTTCCTATCTCTACACCGTGATAAATCATTTCGATGTGAATTCAGCACATTTTGTCTTGCCTCTTGCCTTCCCTTTACCTTCTCACTCTTTTTACCTTTCTATTTACTTTCTCACTCTCTTTACCTTGCTCACTCATGTACGCTTCTTTTGGTCTACCAGGGTCATTTCGCACCGGTCTACTGTACACTGTCCCGTGCCTCTCTCAACTAACCTTTCGCTCCACTAGATCCGCGTCAGGCAGGGCACTCCGTTTTCTGTTTAGTTTTTCGATCTATGTTTTCAGCCGCTACTTGGGTCAAATCGACGCCATATGACCCTGCTGTTGTGGCGCTACTAGATCAGTCACTCAGTCACCATAGATTGATAGTTAAGTTGTATATGACCATGTTCTTTGGTTTTCTTCTCCATGTATTCTTCTTCTCTTCGTGTTCTTTTCCTCTCTTCCTCTTCTTCCTCTTCCTCTTCCTCTTCCTCACTGTACGTAAGTATGTAGGTTATCATAAATGCCAATGATTTTGCTGGTTTTTGTTTTTCCTTTGTGAGCTTTTACCGACACTTGCACCCATGTATTTTTTTTTTTACCTGTTTACCTCTTTGATCACGTTTGTGTCTCTCTCTCTCTCTCTCTCTCTCTCTCTCTCTCTCTCTCTCTCTCTCTCTCCTCTCTCTCTCTCTCTCTCTCTCTCTCTCTCTCTCTCTCTCTCTCTCTCTCTCTCTCTCTCTCTCTCTCTCTCTCTCTCGCTTGCTTGCTTTGATCAAACTGAGATCATCGACCCTTTAGTAAGATGGGAAACTCTCACTCTCTCTCTTGCACACACACACACACACACACACACACACACACACACACACACACACACACACACACACACACACACACACACACACACACACACACACACACACACACACACACACACACACACACACACACACACACACACGCGCGTGACAAGAAAGGGAACAGGTATAGGGAAGAAAAACTACTTAAACCTGCCTTCGTCAGTAAGCACTCATAAAAGAAGAGCAAAAAAAGCAGCAAAATTATTGGCAACTGTGATAACCTACACTGCATATGTACAGTGGAGAGGAGGAAGAGAAAGTAGAAAGAAAAAAAAAAGAAAAAAAAAGAAAAAGTAAACGAAAGAAGAAAAGAAGGCGAAGAGAAAAATAAAAGAAGAAAACCCGAAGAACAACACAATATCCAAATTAAAAGGACATCGAGAAGGCAGAAAGGATAGACAGGAGGCGGAGTGGCTTGCCTGACTCGGATCTAGTGGAGTGAAAGGTCTGCTCAGAGAGGCACGGGACAGTGTGTACAGTACACACAGGTGAACTAACACTGGCAGACGGAGGAGGAAGAGGAGAAGGAGGAGGAGGAGGAGGTGAAAAAGAACAAGAAAATAAAGAATAATGAAAACGTAAAAGAGATAGGAGGAAATAGGTAGACAAAGAGTAAGAGAGAGAGAGAGAGAGAGAGAGAGGGAGAGAGAGAGAGAGAGAGAGGTGACTGTGATGTTTGGATTTTGTTATGATAAGTTTAGGTGAAATTTGAGCACAAGATGTTGTTTTCTTGCTTCACTTTCCAAGCTTTCAGAATACTCAGTGACACTACCTGCCTTCTTCATGGTAATAGTAGTAATGATGATAGTAATAATAATAACAATAATAATAATAATAATGGCAACGACAACATTCACGATATGCAAGATGTAACAAAGTGAAATCAGACGGAGGAAAATAGTCATAATACTGAGGGCTGCTTTCATTTTGAGAGAGAGAGAGAGAGAGAGAGAGAGAGAGAGAGAGAGAGAGAGAGAGAGAGAGAGAGAGACTGTGTGTGTGTGTGTGAGCGTGTGTGCAGCCAGTGATCATTGGTAATTGCAAAAATTATTCACAAAGCAATAAACGAGAACATTTAACAATTTAAAAATAATCACGATGTGAATATGCACTTGTGTGTGTGTGTGTGTGTGTGTGTGTGTGTATACTCTCTCTCTCTCTCTCTCTCTCTCTCTCTCTCTCTCTCTCTCTCTCTCTCTCTCTCTCTCTCTCTCTCTCTCTCTCTCTCTCTCTATTGCTAAATGATTTACTGATGAAGGTTTTGCTTGTAAATTGCAGCCTTACTCACACACACACACACACACACACACACACACACACACACACACACACACACACACACACTAGCACATAATCACATTGTAATTATTTTCCACTTGTTAATTGCTCGCGTTCATTGCTTTGTGAATCATTCTTGCAGTCACCGATAATCACTGGCTCCCTCGATGCGGTCACTTCAGCCCCACCACCACCGCAGCGCCACGCCACACTCCCGCCGCCCTCACCACATGCATTCTCTCAGACGCCACCACCACCACTACTGTCACACTCTCTCTCCCTTTTACTCTCAACACACTCCCGAAATTTTTTTTTATAATTGTACGTTTGTGATAACTGCTCTCTCTCTCTCTCTCTCTCTCTCTCTCTCTCTCTCTCTCTCTCTCTCTCTCTCTCTCTCTCTCTCTCTCTCTCTCTCTCTCTCTCTCTCTCTCTCTCTCTCTCTCTCTGTGTGTGTGTGTGCTATTAGATTCGCGCAAGTGTTATCATCACCATTATCACCATCACCACACTGTCATCATCATCACTAAAACCATCAGCATCGTCATCATCATACCCACCACCACCACAACAACCACCACGAATCATCCTCATTAAGGCATAGAAAAAATGTCTACTTAAAACAAAATAAACACAGAAAAATATTCTCACAAGTATGTTAACCAACATCTCCCTACACACACACACACACACACACACACACACACACACACACACACACACTCATGCATAAGGACTTACCTGTGTCGGCGTGAGGGAGCATCTGTGGAGTCAGTCAGAGCTCCCCGTCAGGACTCACGCTGGGGGTTGCCATCTGTTCCTCGCGGCTCACACCAGCCCCGCTTCCCCCACTCGGCGCGGCGGACCACCTGCATGACCTCCCGTGTCTTCCAGCACAAGTGTGACTCTCACGCCTCTGAAGACTGCGGGTTTCAGACTGGAGTGCAGGCTGATCGTGCTGGTGACGAAAGTGAACGTCAGAGCCTGGAAAAAGACTGAGCGTGAGAATGTAAAGAAGAAAACGAGGTGGCGTTTCCTGAAGATGAGGAGGAAGCATCCCACAAAGATTTGATGAATGTGACCTTTACTACACTGTCTGTCTGTCTGCCTATCCGTCTGTCTGAGATGTAATGCGCTACACACTGTACGTTGTCTGTCTGTCTGTGTGCATGTGACCTTTGCTGAACTGTCTGTCTGTCCGTCTGTCTAAGATGTAATGCGTTACTCACTGTACGTTGTCTGTCTGTCTGTGTGCATGTGACCTTTGCTGAACTCACTGTATGTATGTATGAGGTGTGATGCGTTGTCTGTCTGTGTGCATGCGAGCTTCCATGAACTGTCTGTCTGTCTGTCGGTCTGTTTGCCTGAGGTATAATGCGTTACTCAATATGCGTTGTCTGTCTGTCTGTCCGTGTGCGTGGAATTCTAAGCTGCAATCAGAAACGTGATTTCACAGGAGCTCCACAACAGGCGACTTAACGTTGCTTGAACAATATAGCACACACTGGTATATGAAGTTGTCGCAAGCAGAAACTAAATTGCATAACCTCACTGGTTCTCATACTCTTTCCTTTTTCTGTTTCTTTTTCTTTTTTTTTTTTTCCTTTGGTGGAGACGGCATTATAAGCGGACTTTTTTTTTTTTTAATCCCTTGCCTCGCCTCTGATATGTGAAAAAAAAAAGGTTGTCTGTCTATAAGTCATTAAGGTCGTGAAGATTTATGTGTGAGGTTATTTTCTAGACGCAGGATTTGGGCAATATCTAACGACCTCATTTAATTACACACACACGTACACACCCACCACCCACCCAGTCACCTTTCTCTCTCTCTCTCTCTCTCTCTCTCTCTCTCTCTCTCTCTCTCTCTCTCTCTCTCTCTCTCTCTCTCTGCTCCAGTTTGAGCTATCTCTACGCTTTTTTTCGCATCAATGTATGCCTTGTAGTGAATGAGTACATGAGTAATCGAATTGTCCCCTAACAAGGTGTTATTCGTTCATACTGATATAGTGATTTTTTTTTTCCCTCTCTCTCCTGAAGATGCATGGTTAAGAAGAATGAGCCACGTGTTGTCTGTATCTGTACCTGCGTATAGGACAATCACTTCAACAGCTCCAGCATAAAGAAACACTCAGTCAAAGCAACTCCCGACGCAAATTATATTAATGTCAGTTATTTAAATGCACTTAGCCTGTATAGAAAATCTGAAGACCGAAAGGCACGTACAGCGAAGCATCACCACCACTTAACCGAAGCTGCAGGGACATGACCGTGGCACTTCAGAGGGATATTTCATTTGCCGAGTACAGCTTACCAGATTGCACTATTTAGTTGTGGAAGGGAAAATAAGACCGGCGGTGGCGTTATTCTTTTTGTTCTCAATTTGCTACATCCAATTTTAGTGAAAATAGAGACAGTGTCTTTATTGAAAAAAAAAAAAAAAAAAAAAACATATTGTATCGTTATGGTTCATCTGCAGACCACAGGACAACCTGTAGACACTGCCTTGATATATTTGAATTGATTTTTGACACATCATTGCGGGACTGTTCTAATGGATGACCCTACCGTGCCTGTTCCAAGGTAGGACGATCCTTACAACTCTTACACAGAGGGTGGTCTTTACATAAATTTGATTGAGACTAATTTGGATCACCACGGGAAATTAAAAATTTATGACCTTAACTTTTCAACAACGGCGGAGGTCGTCACTAAAGCGAGTGACAGCCAGAGTTCTAATAACATTGGTCACAGAATTATTACACTAAACACGCGATGAAATTGATTATTATATCCGGATGGAATCCGTCATGAAACCAAGCGACTGATGAAAATATAGGCAGAAAACTTCGAAGAATTCATATTGGAAGTGAATAAATAATAAAAATTTAAGTGTTGTAAATAGTTTAATGATTCTCACATGTGGTACCGGGCCACGGGCCACTTGCCAAGGAGATGTTAATTATATGGTTAAGAAAAACATTAAAAAAAAAACAGACCCTTTTATCCTTCTTTTTTGCGTCTGTTTCCCGATAAAAACCGTATATCAATCCAACTTCTTGGTATTAAAAGAACCGGAAAATCTTAGATTGTTTGCTCATTGTAAAAAGTGACAGTCTACACTCATTTCAAAAGAAAATTAAACCCAACAAAATTTTACCCAGAATTCTGAAGAAGTTAAGCACCAATTAAGTAAACCACTTTCGTTCCTATTTAGCAAATATTTAGTAAATGTAAAGTACCGACAAATTGGAATGTGCCAGCTGAACAACGATCCTCAAGAAAGACTACAAGTCACAACCAGGAGATCATCAGCCTGTTATCCTGACATCAGTTGTTTGCAAATTAATCGAAATCGTTATCTAAGGCAGTGATTGAATACTTTAAAATAACGAGTTTATGAATAATTCACAACTTGTAGGTAAGTTTTCGTGCTTGACAAAATTACTCGATTCTTTCATTACATATTTGAAGAGTCTGATGAAGACAGATCAGCCGATGACATGTATCGTAATTTCAAAAAGACATTTCTGTTCATTACGATACACAATATATAATATTTACAGCTGAGTTGCGGACTTTTTTTTTTTTATGTAGGAAGGACACTGGCCAAGGGCAACAAAAATCTAATAAAAAAAAATGCCCACTGAAATGCCAGTTCCATAAAAGGGTCAAAGCAGTGGTCAAAAATTGATGAATAAGTGTCTTGAAACCTCCCTCTTGAAGGAATTCAAGTCATAGGAAGGTGGAAATACAGAAGCAGGCAGGGAGTTCCAGAGTTTACCAGAGAAAGGGATGAATGATTGAGAATACTGGTTAACTCTTGCGTTAGAGAGGTGGACAGAATAGGGGTGAGAGAAAGAAGAAAGTCTTGTGCAGCGAGGCCGCGGAAGGAGGGGAGGCATGCAGTTAGCAAGATCAGAAGAGCAGTTAGCATGAAAATAGCGGTAGAAGACAGCTAGATATGCAACATTGCGGCGGTGAGAGAGGCTGAAGACAGCCAGTTAGAGGAGAGGAGTTGATGAGACGAAAAGCTTTTGATTCCACCCTGTCTAGAAGAGCAGTATGAGTGGAACCCCCCCAGACATGTGAAGCATACTCCATACATGGACGGATAAGGTACCCTTGTACCTTGTACCTTGATAAGGTTTGGTAAAACTTTTGCTGTTGCCTTGGACATATCAAAAGCTTTTGATAAAGTCTGGCACAAAGCTTTGATTTCCAAACTACCCTCCTACAACTTCTATCCTTCTCTGTGTAACTTCATCTCAAGTTTCTTTTCTGACCGTTCTATTGCTGATGTGGTAGACGGTCACTGTTCTTCTCCTAAATCTATTAACAGTGGTGTTCCTCAGGGTTCTGTCTTGTCACCCACTCTCTTCTTATTATTCATCAATGACCTAAACCAAACTTCTTGTCTTATCCACTCCTACGCTGATGATACCACTCTGCACTTTTCCACGTCTTTTCATAGATATCCAACACTTCAGGAAGTAAATATTTCACGCAGGGAAGCCACAAAACGCCTGACTTCTGATCTTTCTAAAATTTCTGATTGGGGCAGAACAAACTTGGTATTGTTCAGTGCCTCAAAACTCATTTCCTCCATCTATCAACTCGACACAACTTTCCAGACAACTATCCCCTCTTCTTCAGTAACACTCAACTGTCCCCCTCTTCTACACTGAACATCCTCGGTCTGTACTTTACTTATAGTCTGAACTGGAAACATCTCATCTCATCTCTAGCTAAAACAGCTTCTATGAAGTTAGGCGCTCTGAGACCTCTGAGTTTTTCTCATCACCCCAGCTGCTAACTCTGTACAAGGGCCTTATCCATCCATATATGGAGTATGCTTCACATGTCTTGGGTGGATCCAGTCATACCGCTCTTCTAGACAGGGTGGAATGTAAAGCTTTTCATCTCATCAACTCCTCTCCTCTAACTGACTGTCTTCAGCCTCTCTCTCATCGCCGCAATGTTGCATCTCTAGCTGTCTTCTACTGCTATTTTCTTGCTAACTGCTCTTCTGATCTTGCTAACTGCATGCCTCCCCTCCTCCCGCGGCCTCGCTGCACAAGACTTTCTTCTTTCTCTCACCCCTATTCTGTCCACCTCTCTAATGCAAGAATTAATCGGTATTCTCAGACATTCATCCCTTTCTCTGGTAAACTCTGGAACTCCCTGGCTGCTTCTGTATTTCCACCTTCCTTTGACTTGAATTCCTTCAAGAGGGAGGTTTCAAGACACTTATCCTTCAGTTTTTGACTACCGCTTTGGACCCTTTTCTGGGAGTGGCATCTCAGTGAGCTTTTTTTTTTTTTTTATCGGATTTTGTTGCCCTTGGCCGGTGTCCCTCCTACATATAAAAAAAAAAAAGACAGTTTCTTTACACTGAACGATACTTCTTTTCCTCCCCACTCTGACTGAAGGGAGTGGAGGTGAGGGGGAGCTTTCACTTATGCTTTCTTTTTTCTCCCTGGGTATGCTAGACAGTAAACAGCCACAGGAAGAGAAAGAAGTGCTGGTGTTCTTTTTTTTTTTTTTTTTGGTGTGTGTGTCCTCTCCTCTCCTCTCCTCTCCTCTCCTCTCCTTCTCCTCTCTTCTCTTCTCTTCTCTTCTCTTCTCTTCTCTTCTCTTCTCTTCTCTTCTCTTCTCTTCTCTTCTCTTCTCTCATTGTTCAACAGTTTCAACACCATTACCCAGATGACCTCTTCATTTGAAATTCAGAGACATGGAGAAACGCTGCAGAACGTCTGACTCTTGATCTTTCACTCTGAGTGGGAGGGCAAACCATGTGATGCTTTCTATCTCAAGAAATAAGTTTCTTCATTTGTCTGGTTGACGCAACCTTCAGAACAAAAGTATCTCTTCTTCATTAATACGAAACTAATCCCTTCCTTTTCGATGCATGATGAGAGAATGACTTGCCGATAGTCATTCCTTCATTTGTTCGTGCTTGACGCAACCTACGTAACAAATCCATCCCTTGCTTCATTAGCACTCAACTTATCTCTTTTTGGATGCTTGGTGAAGGACGAAATTATAAAATGTATCAGTATGTCGCATTTGCAAGTATGATCAGCTATTTGCGTTGAATAGCTTGTCACGAGATTCAAATACATGAACATTTGAAGAGAAGTTGGACGAATTTGGAATGACTGAGAATGGAATGGTAATCTGGAATCAAAACTAGTGATGTACTGTATTTACAGTGCCACAGTTCTGAGTCTGGGAGGGTCATGGCTTAAGCAGAGTAGCAAGCGGCACGCAATGCTACTGTGTTTTGTTCCCCCGTAATGTTAAGTTATCTGATCTTAGAATCTATTAGTTGTCAAGTTTTGTACAAATTATTAACAGACTACGGGGCTTAAGATTGAGGGAAGACTGGGTATAGTGGAAAAGAGAGGCAAGTTGGCAGACTTTTGATCAGCATATCCTGAATCAACGCACACTCCCTTATCCTTGTCCCTGACCTTCCCCTGGCCTCTGACTCCCCTAAGACCATCCTCTCTTCACGCAGTGTTCTGGGCCGAGGTGAAGTGTTTATTCTTCTTTTTTATGTTATATATTTATCGAAAATTGCATGACTCATTCCTTTTTCTAAGAGGTAAACGGATGCGGGGAGACTTCGCCTCTGAACTGCGTCTTATCTTGAGGAGGCAACCTGCAAAGGCGGGAATCGTGTAACCTTCCATACTTGATTCCAGTATTTTTTTTTTCTTTCTTTTTTTTTTTTTTTTTTGCGTATTCTCTTCAATATATTTTTCTCATATTTCCCCTTACATTCCTTACAAAGCTAGACAAGAGAATGATTCTAAGCAGATCAGAGGACTTGAGATTGAGGGTAGGACACTTCTAACACAATGGAAGGGAGTCTTGAAGGTTACTCAGCTGCTGACTACGACTATTCCGCGGATCAATGAGCTCAGTGGGCGGCAGTGTCCGTGTAAGCAGTGCAGTCAGGAAACAAGTGGTCATTTTGCTGCTGTGCTTAGTCTTGTGTTCCATGAGAACTTATTTATTTTGTAACAATCACGCTATAACTTACTCAGAGGAGCGTCCTGTTACTGTTATTATTTCGTATATTCTGCTCTTCGTTACACTGAAAAAACACACCAAACATCTATTCAGTCTGTGCTGGCTCAGAATATTCACGGCCAAAAAGTGAACGGGATTTACGAAAGAAAGTATGAGAAACACCTTGCAGGTCTCTACAATGATATGACAAACACCTGTCTGATACGATGACGCAGTCTTGTTGAAGGTAACAAGCAGAAAATCATAGTTTCTTATGCAACAGTAACAGTGGTGCCGTGATGTTGTCATGGAGGAGTCTGTTTCTTCAGCTCCTTACACTCTTGATGCCCTTCACCCCACGCAAGCCGAGGTGAAAAGGATAGGCAGCCAGCCGTCACCAAACACACACGGTGGGAGGGGTGTAGGAAGCCAGTGAAGAACGAGAAGGTTGGAAATCTGGAAATCCGAAGACGGGAAATGTTTGGGTTTTCCTTTGTAAGATGAAGATGAGGAGGAGCCTGAGGAGGGTGGGGAATAGGGGGCTCTAAGCTGAGGACACGCGGCGGGAGGGACCAGATGAAGGAGAATGGAAACCAGGAAATTAACAGGAAGTGGTAGATGTTAGTCTCTCTCTCTCTCTCTCTCTCTCTCTCTCTCTCTCTCTCTCTCTCTCTCTCTCTCTCTCTCTCTCTCTCTCTCTCTCTCTCTCTCTCTCTCTTTCTTTTTTTTTAAGTTGGACAAAACGAGATATATTTTTTTATTACTAGTGTTTTTGCCAATAAACTACTACTATTACTGCTGTGTGTGCGTGTGTGTGTGTGTGTGTGTGTGTGTGTGTGTGTGTGTGTGTGTGTGTGTGTGTAAATGAAAGAGGAGGAAGACACAGGGATAGAAAAAGTTGTGTTGAGGAAGACGCAATCACTGGTCAGACGGGTTTGTGGCAGGAGCGATGACGGGAGCAGTAAAACTCAGGGTGTGACGAGGTGGTTGGTGGCTGGGGAGCTTAAGTGACAGTAGGGAGAAAGAAGTGCAATCTGTTTGGAGACTGGGGAGGAAGAGATTAAGCCTTCTTAGCAACACTCCACGATTCATTAACGCGTGTTCATGCATGAGTATTTTAGTGGTTTCCTTGTTTTACTTGTGTTTGTGCGGGGCAATTCGGTTTTATTTCGTTGTTCATTGTATCAGCGCTGTGTTCGTTGTTTTCTTGTCGCTTTCTCTTTAATCTTCTCCCTAGAATTCTGTTTTTTTTTCCATGACTATCTTCATCATTCATTATACGTGCAAACACCTGCCGCAAGGTACACTTTGCTACGTTGCCAAATGTTTAGCATGGTGACTACACACGATGAGACTGTTGAGGTGGATGATAAGCATATCGCTCAAACATCTATCATGGGGAGGAGGTGAGAACGATAACAGGGGTGGAATGCATGACGAGGGGGTGATAAAAAAGAATAAATGAATAAATAACTGAGATGGTTTGGGCGCCTGGTAAGAAGAGACGAACAGGAAACGATTAAAAAAAAACATGAAGAAAACCACTTAAGGAAGGAAGGAAGGAAGGAAGGAAGGTCGAGGGGGAGACAGTGAGATGTGGGGGTGGACTTGTACTTGTTCTTCAGAAGATGGGATGCATCACGCACTGGACGGGAACACAGAGAAGAACCACACAGGACACAAACCACTAATACAAGAGAAATGGGGAAAGATTACTTATATTTGGCCAGAATCACCGGAGCGCCACTGACGATGCTCTTAACAACCATTCTCCTTTCCCTCTCCTTCCACTCTCCGTCCTTTCCCTTGATTTATTCCTTGGACTCTTTCCTCAGCCAATCTCCTGGTCTTTAGTCCAACCTGTCCTGCAGACTCTTGCTTGATAAATTCCTTAGTTCCTCACTTCTTGTCCTGCAGTCAAGTCATCTCCTTGGTGCGTTTCCTCCACTCATGTAAGGTATCTTTCCTCCACTCATTCACTGTACGTTTCCTCCACTCATGTACTGTATCTTTCCTCCACTCATTCACTGTACGTTTCCTCCACTCATGTAATGTATCTTTCCTCCACTCATTTTCTGTTTCTTTCCTCCACTCATTTCCTGTGCGTTTCATCCACTCATTTACTGTATCTTTCCTCCACTCATTAACTATACGTTTCCTCCACTCATTTACTGAACGTTTCCTCTACTCATTTACCTTCACTTAATTTTAACACCTGTCTCTTGCCTGACCGTTCCTCTTCCCCCAGCCATTCCTCGGCCTTCTCCCCGTCAGCTATTTACTAGTTGAGAGTACGAGAATGCCAGTTTCAAATGTTCGTTATGTACGGTTTTTTTTTTTTTTTTTTTTATGTAGGAGGGACACTGGCCAAGGGCAACAAAATCCAATAAAAAAAAAAAAAATCCCACTGAGATGCCACTCCCAGAAAAGGGTCCAAAGCGGCAGTCAAAAATTGAAGGATAAGTTTCTTGAAACCTCTCTCTTGAAGGAATTCAAGTCATAGGAAGGTGGAAATACAGAAGCAGGCAGGGAGTTCCAGAGTTTACCAGAGAAAGGGATGAATGACTGAGAATACTGGTTAACTCTTGCATTAGAGAGGTAGACAGAATAGGGGTGAGAGAAAGAAGAAAGTCTTGTGCAGCGAGGCCGCGGGAGCAGGGGAGGCATGCAGTTAGCAAGATCAGAAGAGCAGTTAGCATGAAAATAGCGGTAGAAGACACCTAGAGATGCAACATTGCGGCGATGAGATGTCGGTTAGAGGAGAGGAGTTGATGAGACGAAAAGCTTTAGATTCCACCCTGTCTAGAAGAGCAGTATGAGTGGAACCCCCCAGACATGTGAAGCATACTCCATATATGGACGGATAAGGCCCTTGTACAGATTTAGCAGCGGAGACGTCTCAGAGCACCTAACTTCATAGAAGCTGTTTTAGCTAGAGATGAGATGTGAAGTTTCCAGTTCAGATTATAAGTAAAGGACAGACCGAGGATGTTCGGTGTAGAAGACAGGGACAGTTGAATGTTATTGAAGAAGGGATAGTTGTCTGGAAGATTGTGTCGAGTTGACAGATGGAGGAACTGAGTTTTTGAGACATTGAACAATACCAAGTTTGTTCTGCCCCAGTCAGAAATTTTAGAAAGATTAGAAGTCAGGCGTTCTGTGGTTTCCCTGCGTGAAATGTTTACTTCCTGAAGGGTCGGACGTCTTTGAAAAGACATGGAAAAGTGCAGGGTGGTATCATCACCGTATGAGTGGATAGGACAAGAAGTTTGGTTTAGAAGATAATTAATGAATAATAAGAAGAGAGTGAGAGACAGGACAGAACCCTGAGGAACACCACTGTTAATAGATTTAGGAGAAGAACAGTGACCGTCTACCACAGCAGCAATAGTACAGTCAGAAAGGAAACTTGAGATGAAGTTACAGAGAGAAGGATAGAAGCCGTAGGAGGGTAGTTTGGAAATCAAAGCTTTGTGCCAAACTCTGTCAAAAGCTTTTGATATATCCAAGACAATAGCAAAAGTTTCACCAAAATTTCTAAAGAGGATGACCAAGACTCAGTAAGGAAAGCCAGAAGATCACCAGTTAAGAGCGGCCTTGACGGAAACCATACTGGCGATCAGATAGAAGGTTGTGAAGTGATACATGTTTAAGAATCTTCCTGTTGATGATAGATTCAAAAACTTTTACATAGGCAGGAAATTAAAGCAATAGGATGGTAGTTTGAGGGATTAGAACGGTCACCCTTTTTAGGAACAGGCTGAATGTAGGCAAACTTCTAGCAAGAAGGAAAGGTAGATGTTGACAGACAGAGCTGAAAGAGGTGCAAGGTGCAAGCACGGAGGCACAGTCTCGGAGAACAGTACGAGGGACCCCATCAGGTCCATAAGCCTTCCGAGGGTTTAGGCCAGCGAAGGCATGGAAAACATCATTGCGAAGAATTTTAATAAGTAGCATGAAGTAGTCAGAGGGTGGAGGAGAGGGAGGAACAAGCCTTGAATCGTCCAATGTGGAGTTTTTAGCAAAGGTCTGAGCAAAGAGTTCGTCTTTAGAGACAGATGTGATGGCAGTGATGCCATCTGGTTGAAATAAAGGAGGGAAAGAAGAAGAAGCAAAGTTATTGGAGATATTTTTTGGCTAGATGCCAGAAGTCACGAGAGGAGTTAGATCTTGAAAGATTTTGACACTCTATTAATGAAGGAGTTTTTAGCTAGTTGGAGAACAGACTTGGCATGGTTCTGGGCAGGAATATAAAATGCATGAGATTCTGGTGATGGAAGGCTTAAGTACTTTTTTGGGCCACCTCTCTATCATGTATAGCACGAGAACAAGCTGTGTTAAACCAAGGTTTGGAAGGTTTTGGAAGAAAAAGAGCGAGGAATGCACGCCTCCGTGCCAGACACTATCACTTCTGTTATGCGCTTGGCACAAAAAGACGGGTTTTTGGCACGGAAGCAGTAGTCATTCCAAGGAGAATCAGCAAAATACCTCTTCAGGTCCCCCCAACTGGCAGAGGCAAAACGCCAGAGGCACCTTCGCTTAGGGGGATCCTGAGGAGGGATTGGAGCGATAGAACAAGATACAGATATAAAATAAGATTGTGATCGGAGGAGCCCAACGGAGAAGAGAGAGTGAGAGCGTAAGCAGAAGGATTAGAGGTCAGGAAAAGGTCAAGAATGTTTGTTGGGCGTATCTAGACGGTCAGGAATACGAGTAGGGTGTTGCATCAATTGCTCTAGGTCGTGGAGGATGGCAAAGTTGAAGGCTAGTTCACCAGAATGGTCAGTGAAGGGAGAGGAAAGCCAAAGCTGGTGGTGAACACTGAAGTCTCCAAGAATGGAGATCTCTGCAAAAGGGAAGAGCGTCAGAATGTGCTCCACTCTGGAAGTTAAGTAGTCAAAGAATTTCTTATAGTCAGAGGAGTTAGGTGAGAGGTATACAGCACAGATGAATTTAGTTTGAGAGTGACTCAGTAGTCGTAGCCAGATGGTGGAAAACGCGGAAGATTCAAGAGCGTGGGCACGAGAGCAGGTTAAGTCGTTGCGCATATAAACGCAACATCCAGCTTTGGATCGAAAATGAGGATAGAGAAAGTAGGAGGGAACAGAAAAGGGGCTACTGTCAGTTGTCTCAGACACCTGAGTTTGAGTGAGGAAAAGAAGATGAGGTTTAGAAGAGGAGAGATGGTGTTCTACAGATTGAAAATTAGATCTTAGACCGCGAGTGTTGCAGAAGTTAATGAAGAAAAAGTTGAGGGGGGTGTCAAGACACTTAGCGTCGTTGTCAGAAGAGCAGTCCGACCTGGGGACATTTGTGGTCCCCTCCCCAGATGGGGACTCCGAGGCTGGTGTACGTGTCGCCATGATAATTTTGAATTTTTGAGTGAAGGGTGTGTGTGTTATTAGGTGCAATAATAATAATGATAATGATAATAATAATAATAAACGGTTTATTATTCAGGCAGTTTACAAACTAAAAATGTACAGAGGGTGTGGGGAAATACTTAACATTAATCCTAAAGCGTTATTTTGTTGTGGTGTCTGGTGGCACGGACCGGGCGAGGCGCGTCAGGCGGTAACATGTGTCTGAGACGTGGATGATGCAGAAGTCCCCTTCCAAACTGCGCTTGTAGTTTTGTGTGAAGGAAGAGAATTGTCTTTAGAGGGCAGGCTGTGACTGCCCCTTGTGTTGTGAGACACAAAGGGAAACGTTCAGTGAGGTCACAGCTGGGTTTAATGATAAGTTCACAGCACCCTCTGACCCAGTGCCTTAGACCTCACTGGGAGTAATTATCGTTTCGGTAGGTGCCTACTACCTCCTCCGTCGAACAGTCAATAGGATTTACAATATTTATTTTAATATTTTCTGGAGACACTAACACAAAAATAAATAAATAAATAATAATAATAATAATAATAATAATAATAATAATAGTAATAATAATAATAATAATAATAATAATAATAATAATAAGATAAAAAAATATGGCAAGTTACATATTCCCTTCGTAGTTGGAGCATAAACACCGCCTGGAAGACTTGAGTCGTGAACTTCGCAGTGTACCGTGGAATGTGGTCAGTCACACACACACACACACACAGAGAGAGAGAGAGAGAGAGAGAGAGAGAGAGAGAGAGAGAGAGAGGCGCAGATTATTAATCGCTAGTGTCTCCTTGGTTGTCACATTTTCTTTGATCAAGAAGTGTTACTATAAAACATATCTTCCTTAGTTTGTCAAGTAACTGAAATTTAAAGTCACAAATTACATAATGACTGAGTATTTTTACTTTTTTTCATATTCTGTTGCAGCCATCACTAGTTTAGTTAGTCAGAACTACTTGAATTTATGTGTGTTGATATAATCTTGAAAAAAATATATAAATAAAATAAAATAATAATATATATTGTCAGAACTTGCCTCAACACATGTAGGAGTTTCATGCTTAGCTGACAGTACACCTGGAAACACATTTTTGTAAGTAGTGTTGCTATAGACACTCAGTCACCTTAGCAGCAACATTAAGATGCTCGTGTACCTGTGGCACCGCCAGGACAGTCTGCTGTGTTTACAGGAATTCCGTGTCTGTTCTCGCCTCAATTTTCCTCCCTCGCGTCTGTTTACTGAAGGAAGTTGTGGGGTTATTTATATGTGCCAGACGGAAAGGTTGCCAGAAGACTTGGCCTTTTCAACGTTTTACTTTCCTGTACTTTTTTTTTTTTTTTTTTTTTGCTGATCTGGTACCTGACTTTTTTTTTCAGGAGATTGTTTTCTTTTTTGTCAATATCAGAGAGAAAAGTCAAGTATAAAAGATCCCCTGAAATACATATGTCCCTTTTTTGTATCCCCTCCTCCTGATTGTTATTGACATTATTTAAACACATTATATTACATCTTTATTCACTTACCCTGTTAATTCTTTAGCAGTTACAATAATTTAGGCCTACCAAACATTAGGCCGGCTTCACACTAGCGTTTTTTTTTTTTTTTTTTTCGCGTGGATTTCCCGCGCGGTTTAAAAATCACTGAAATTCAATGAGGCCCTTCACACACTGACCGCGCGGCAATGATCTGCCGCATGCACTGCTAACCCGCGCAGCGTATAGAAGTCTATGGAGCTCTTCAGAAGGGCAGTTTTTTTTTTTTTTTTTTTTCCAGAGCGGCAGTCGTGGTTAATCTGTGGCCGAGGTTGGGTGCTGCATTTTTACGTATTAGTTAATTAATTAACTGATAGTTTTATAATAATTATTATTATTATTATTATTATTATTATTATTATTATTATTATTATTATTATTATTATTATATTCACTGTAGTAGCAAAGGCACACTATGAATATAATTATGTTTTACAGATCATGGCAAGTCATCTCCATCAGCTGCCATCCTCTTCATGATGTCAAGGTGTTTGCTGCAGACACTATGCACGTGTTTTATGATCTCACTCTGGATACAGTATTCCTCATGGCTAGGCAGTCCTCACCGCCAGCAGGGTTGAGGCAACGCACCTACACCAGCGGACATGTGAGCGAGGCCGGCGCTCAGCAGCAGGGCAACAATCACAACCTAGTCTCCCAAGTCTCAAACTTAAGCCTAATTCCCTTAATATCCGCCATTCAGATATTCAATTCACTGTGTTTAGCTGTGGCTACACATTGTTTCTCCAGCCACTGTATCCACTCTGGTCAGTGTTGTGCATCACTTCAGGCCAAGAAATACAAGACCAGTGCTTGCCTTGAGAAACCACAGCCAAGAAATGCACTATCAGAAACTTGAAGAGTCAATAGCACTTGCTTGCAAGCTTTCATTACTCTATTTACACAGACAACAAATTGTTACCCAAATACCTTCACATGGACCTTGAAAACCTTAACATTACGTGTCTTAATGTGGTCTGCACTACATAGTATTAAAGGTATCTGAAAGTTCTCATACTTAGCATATTATGCTGTCAGTAGACCAACAGTTATGAAAGCTAAGTTCAATGGTATATGACACATGGTAACAATAATGAATAGATATTATAGAGATTAAATCCATTTATTGAAACATATTCAATGTTTAAAATACATTAATTTAAAAATATAGTAAGAGCAATACTATTTTTGAAATATATACATGTGTAAATGTAATAAAAGTTAATGCAAAGAGAGGAGCCATCATATCAGTTCCCACTAAAAAAAATTCCACCCCCCCAAAAAATAAAAGGGTTAGGTATATAAAAAATTTCCAGTCCTGAGTCACATCCAGTTATAACAAAGGATATCAAAATTTCTCCACAAAAGCAAGTTACAGCACAGGGAAAGCTGCAGCAACGTTAATGGATGAAAGAAGCCTGCAATCTTTGAACCTTTAAGTTTATGGTCACTTTTGCTGTAGTGCTGATGCTCAAGTGCCTCAAACAAGAGACAGCATATATGAAAACCTTATAAAGGACAGAATAGGGAAGATGTATCTTGATGCAGTCATCAGAAGGTGTTCTTCACCAGCTGATGCACAGCAGTCACCAGCCTCAGAATCTGTTGTGGTCCTGGCACCACATCTGTCATCAGTGCCTCCACTGCATCCTTCCTGAAACAACAAAAATAATATTTCTCTCCTTGTTCTTCACACTGTCCCTTTCCTGCACCACAGTTCTGTAAAATAATGTTTCCTCTCTTTGCTTTCTACCAATCAACATTTCTTCACTGAGTCACTACATCACTGAAATGCTTCCCTACTTGTCTGACCTCCTTTTTCCTGAGTAATGACATCACAAAAATATTTAATCTTTGTTTTTTACTATTTTACATTTATACCCTATTACACAAGAACACAAATGCCTCTCCTCTTTTATGTCCCTTTCTATTTAATTAACTTTAATCTACTATCTTTTTCCCTACAATAATATAACAATATATTATAATCTAAGATATCTATTTATTTATTTTTTTTTTCAAGTTGCCAGACACAAAACCTCAAGTAATTGCTACCTGGCAAACTGGCAATTGTGTACATGGTTAAAGTGAGTTGGGAGACAAGTGAACACTTCAGAGCATACTTTGGTATTTATCCTTTTGTCTTGAAATACTGTGTAAATCAATGGTTCTCAAAATTTTTGTGGCTTAGTGGTGCATTAAAGGTACATCTTGGACTTTGATGACACACTAACCCTGTAGTCAGTGTGGTGCAGGCCTACTAGACAGCACAAATTTTACAAAAATTAGGTGGCACACTTTGGTGATAGTCACAGCGCACAGTGTGCAAATCATTGATCTTAACACATCTCTTTCAATATGAGACTATCATTAAGTTGTTTTTATGAATAAGTTGGCTCCTGCATTTTTTGGGTTGACATTTATATCTTTTGGAGAGCCATCTAATACTTCTAAGTTCACATTCATATTGTAGCAGTGCACTTATTTTATTTGTGTGGAAAATGTAGAAACATTTGATTTCATGAGCTCATTGGACTTGTGACTATTAGCTATACCCTGCCAGAGAGAACCTAGAGCCAATAACACCCTGATCTATCTTGATCTATGAGTAAAACTGACCTTTCATATACTGCACTCCCTATTCGCTTCCTCTAAATGGACAGTAACTGCTTGCTTATCAGTGGAAAATTCTTGGTTTTGTGAATACAGCATGAAAGCAGTCCTGTCAGCTAACAGCCTAGACAATACCACTGAGCTACTGAGAAGTATGTGCATATGTATGTGTTAAGAAGGAAGAATGGAAGAGGTGTAGTTGCTGAGAGGTGGAAGAGTGTGTCCTTCCTCACCTCAGCTTGCCATTGCCAATCTTGATGGTGACAGAAGGATGGAGAGTGTAGGGATCATCTGGCTGGGGTGAGGGTGGCTCCAACTTCACCTCAACCTCCAGGCTCAAGTGGTTCTTGTAGCTGCTCAAGATAACCTTGGCACTGATCAAGACAAAATGTCAAGAATTAATACACTGTTCATCATTCTGTTAACAATATGTTACTGAAATGCATTTTTATGACTTAATGGGTCAGTCACTTACATCTTTATGTTTCATCAACATTTCAAATCAGTGTGCCTCCACTCCCATTATATAAACATCTTATTAACATGCCAACAATAATTTTTCTAGCCTCAAAAATAAACAGTAGTAGTTATAGATAAATAACTTGCAATTCCTTAGAGAGATAGTATTTTCACCTGTTAGGGGTAAATTTAGTACAGTGGAAAAACTTGATGAGGTTGAGTTCCACCATAAGGTCATGGGCAGAGAAGTACGCTTCCAGCAGCTTTTCCAGGGCAGCACCCGCCTCACACACCACCACACCCACCAGGCCTGGCAGGGCACCATCAAGACGGCAGCCCAGCACTCTCAGCACCAGCTGGCCCACTGGATTGCTCATGTCTGAAATGTAACAGAACTTATACATCCTGATTCCTGCATTACTTCCTGCATCATGTCACTATTGCAAAAGACATACTATTATATACCTCGGTACTTCTGATGAGTTTTTAATGTGTGGCAGGAAATGAACCAACATTCATGGCACTCAAATTAAATATGAACCTTTAAGATCTTATTATCCCAAAGAGAAACTCAGGATGACTCACTCTGACTTTTCAAGTTGGTGTCAGCAGCAGTAATGATACGATGGTGTTGGTGGTGGGCCAGTGTGAGGTACAGAAGCAAGGGACTGTGGAGCAGATTCAGGCACCACTTGTCTCCCTCCACTTCTTGTACATGCCACTTGTACCTTTCACTGCTGAGACACAAAATGCTAATCAGTAAATACAAATATAACAAATGTATAAAAAAAAAAAAAAAAAAAAAAAAGACCTTGTGCATTGTTGTGAATATCTTTCTGAGGTATGAGATGAAGTATTTTGAGCGAAGACATTAAATTAAGTATAGTGAAAATATTACAAAATAATACTTGGAAAAACATCACTTCATTCTTTATTGTCCTATAAGCATGCCTGTATTTTTTTTTAACTAGTACTTCAAATCAATATTTTCCTCTCTACTGGAGTAAGTGGAACTGTAAATCTTAAAACTTGTCAATATTTTCCTCTTTACTAAAGAGGAATCATAAATCTTAAAACTCAATTCAATATTTTCCTCTCTACTGAAGTACGTGGAACTGTAAATCTTAAAACTTTTAAATTATAAACTGTTGGCCATAGGTTTCTTTTATCATGACCAAGAGGCTGTGCCTCTTACACATCATTAGCTAAGCACAATGTGTACAAATATGTGAATATGCTGCATAAAAGAATATGTTTTGGATGCTCATGGATCTAGAAAAGTGCATGTGACAGAACTCAAAAAAGAACATTTCTGGATTGTATGGTGACAAATTTTCATGTGGATAGTAGAGCATGTGTTAAGAATGGTAAGTACCAGATATCAGTGGTTTTCTGGATAGTAGAGCATGTGTTAAGAGTGGTAAGTACCAGATATCAGTGGTTTTCTGTTTGATTAGGACAGTGTCAAGGATGTGTGATATCACTTTTTTTTTTTGTTTAATGTTTACAAATATGGTGTTGGAAGGGAAGTGAATGCAAGAATGTTTGGTAGATGTTCAGTCTTGTGAATATTGATAGTAAAATGAAGTACATGAGGCAGCTTATCTTTGTAGGTGATACTACACCAATGGCTGATTCTGAGGAGACTGAGAAAACTGTTGCAGAAGTTCTGAAGATTATGTAAAAGGAGGAAACACATGTGCTTTGAGAATACAAATAATTCTGCAAAACTTATTTTGTTCCTGAAAAAATAAACCAACTCTGGCATGTAAATAGATGTAAGAGTGACAACTTACTTTGGGTGAGAGATTAGTGAACCAGCACGGAGGGAACACCAGCCAGGACAGTGACGTGGACTTTCTGGTGCTGGCAAGGTAGCAGGAGTCTGAAGAGCCATGAATGAAGTAGAAGATGGCTCAGATGTGGCAGCTAGGGGAGGAATGCAGGCATCTGGGATTGTGGATGTGGTGTGTATGGATGACAATAGCAAGGATGATGAACAGTGTGGGCTTTGAGATAGTGATGTGGGTAGGGTTTGCTGTGATAAGGAAGGTGTCAATGGCACAGGATGTGGGGATGAACAAGGAGTAGCAGTGGAGTGAGGGTGTGAGGAAATGGAATGATCTGGAGAGGCTTGGGGTGTACATGATGCAAACAGTTTGGGTGCAGGAGGGTCTGAGCACTCTGAGGATGGAGTTCGTTTGCCAAGAATGGACACTGCCTGACCTTGCCCCTTGGTGGTACTGCTGGCCAGGCCTGCACACACCTCATGGCTTGACCTGCTGATTTGACTCACAGGATGGGTCATCTCCAAGTTGTGATCCACCTCCTGGGATTGTCTGTTCTCCCACACAGGATGGTTTGCCTCTGTGGATGGTCTGGTGACCAGAATCATTGGACAAGTCACTTCCATATCTTGAGTTGATACAATGACCTGACTCTCAGTACGGGTCACCTCCACATCTTGAGCTGACCTGGTGATCTGACAAGACAATTCCATATCCTGGTCCTTTTGAGATGATGTAAAGTTACAGGTCTCATCCATATTCTGCTCCTGTTTTTGAGGCAGGTTGGTGATCTGACCAACAGGATGAGTTGATGTGGTGACTTGACAAGTCATTTCCATGTTTAGGTGATTTTGAGGTGTGGTGATCTTACATGTTACATCCACATTGTCTTTGTCTTTTTGAGGCAAGATGATGGGCTGAGGCTGATAAGCTGACCTACAGACTGGATAGGTCACATCCATACTCTGGTTCACTTGCTGGGATGACTTGACAACCTGAGCCAAAGGTTGGGTCACTTCCATATCATGGGATAATATTGTGGCCTGACTAACAGGACAGGCCACCTCATTAGGTCCTGTGACCTGACTCACAGGACAGGTCATCTCCATGTTGTGGTCCACCTCCTGGGATGTTTTAGTGACCTGATCCACAGGACAGGTCATCTCCATGTTGTGGTCCACCTCCTGGGGTGTTTTGGTGACCAAACCCACAGGACAGGTCATCTCCATGTTGTGATCCACCTCCTGGGGTGTTTTAGTGACCTGACCAACAGGACAAGTCATCTCCATGTTGTGGTCCACCAACTGGGATGTTCTGATGACTTGACCTACAGGACGGGTCATCTCCATGTTGTGGTCCACTTCCTCGGATGTTCTGATGACCTGACCCACAGGACAGGTCATCTCCATGTTCTGGTTCACCTCCTGGGATGTTCTGATGACCTGACCCACAGGATGGGTCATCTCCATGTTGTGGTCCACCTCCTGGGATGTTTTGGTGACCTGACCCACAGGACAGGTCATCTCCATGTTGTGGTCCACCTCCTGGGATGTTTTGGTGACCTGACCCACAGGACAGGTCATCTCCATGTTGTGGTCCATCTCCTGGGATGTTCTGGTGACCTGACCCACAGGATGGGTCATCTCCATGTTGTGGTCCACCTCCTGGGATGCTCTGATGACCTGACCCACAGGACGGGTCATCTCCATGTTCTGGTCCACCTCCTGGGATGGCCTAACAATCTGAGCCACAGGTTTGGTCATCTCCATGTTGTAGTCCACCTCCTGGGATGTTTTGGTGACCTGACTCACAGGACAGGTCATCTCCATGTTGTAGTCCACCTCCTGTGATGTTTTGGTGACCTGACTCACAGGACAGGTAATTTCCATGTTGTGCTCCACCTCCTGGGATGGCCTGGTGACCAGACTGAAAGGACGGGTCTCCTGGGGTGTCATGCCAACTTCTGTAAAAAGTACCAAGGTTGAGTGCTTCCTGAAAAATGTCTCAACATAATCTTGTTAGAGGAGCCACACAAGAGCAAGTCATGAGCTTGCAGGTGATATGATACATATGTGAACATTTCTGAGATAAACAGATACACAACATTCCTCATTAGTTCCAGGATGAATCACATATTTATTTTTTTCTGAATAAAGAAAATATCACTACTTTCAAAACTGAAATACGGTACCAGAAAGATATTAAATCTTACAAACTCCTTACACAAAGCTGGTATTGCCAATTCTTTGATGAATACAAGGTAAAATTGATCTAAGATGATATCTATTAGTATTTTAAATATAACCTTTAAATGTAACATTTCTAAAGATGTTTACTGATGAATATGAAAAATTTATCAACACACACCTATACAGAATCTGATCTTTAATTGAAAAAACCTATACCTACATTTAGGTTAGCAAATTATCTATTTTATGGATTGTCTCTTTCCATGGATCTTCCAGCCTCTATAAAATCATCAGGATACAATATCCTTAAAAATCTCATGTTTCACATTCAGCAAACATTTCAGTGACAGTATACACAAACTGTGGAACAATGTCCCTCCACTTCTCCCTTTGAGGTGAAAGAGCACAGCAGAAAAGGGGAAATATAAATATAATATTATTTACATAAAAAATCATTTTAATATTACTTACCACGGACTACTTCAATCCTATGTGTTGATGCAGCGACCTGACCCACAGGACGGGTCACCTCCATGTTGTGGTTCACCTGGGATGTTTTGGTGACCTGACCCACAGGACAGGTCATCTCCATGTTGTGGTCCACCTCCTGGGATGTCCTGATGACCTGACCCACAGGATGGATCATCTCCATGTTCTGGTTCACCTGGGATGTCCTGATGACCTGACCCACAGGACAGGTCATCTCCATGTTGTGGTTCACCTCCTGGGATGTCCTGATGACCTGATCCACAGGGCAGGTCATCTTCATGTTGTGGTCCACCTCCTGGGATGTCCTGATGACCTGACCCACAGGACGGGTCATCTCCATGTTGTGGTCCACCTCCTGGGATGTCCTGATGACCTGACCCACAGGACGGGTCATCTCCATGTTGTGGTTCACCTCCTGGGATGTCCTGATGACCTGACCCACAGGACGAGTCATCTCCATGTTGTGGTTCACCTCCTGGGATGTCCTGATGACCTGACTCACAGGACGGGTCATCTCCATGTTGTGGTCCACCTCCTGGGATGTCCTGATGACCTGACTCACAGGACAGGTCATCTCCATGTTGTGGTCCACCTCCTGGGATGTCCTGATGACCTGACTCACAGGACGGGTCATCTCCATGTTGTGGTCCACCTCCTGGGATGTTCTAATGACCTGACCCACAGGACGGGTCATCTCCATGTTGTGGTCCACCTCCTGGGATGTCTTGATGACCTGACTCACAGGACGGGTCATCTCCATGTTGTGGTCCACCTCCTGGGATGTTCTAATGACCTGACCCACAGGACGGGTCATCTCCATGTTGTGGTTCACCTCCTGGGATGTTTTGATGACCTGACTCACAGGACAGGTCATCTCCATGTTCTGGTCCACCTCCTGGGATGTTTTGATGACCTGACCCACAGGACGGGTCACCTCCATGTTGTGTTCAACTTCCTGGGATGTTCTGATGACCTGAAGCACAGGACGGGTCATCTCCATGTTGTGGTTCACCTCCTGGGATGTTCTGATGACCTGACCCACAGGACGGGTCATCTCCATGTTGTTTTCCACCTCCTGGGGTGTTCTGATGACCTGACCCACAGGACGGGTCATCTCCATGTTGTTTTCCACCTCCTGGGATGTTCTGATGACCTGACCCACAGGACGGGTCATCTCCATGTTGTTTTCCACCTCCTGGGATGGCCTGACAATCTGAGCCACAGGCTGGGTCATCTCCATGTTGTGGTCCACCTCCTGGGATGTTTTGATGAGCTGACTCACAGGACATGTCATCTCCATGTTGTGGTCCACCTTCTGGGATGTTTTCATTACCTGACTCACAGGACAGGTCATTTCCATGTTGTGGTCCACCTCCTGGGATGTTCTGATAACCTGACTCAAAGGACGGGTCATGTTGTAGGATGGCATGATGGCCTTGCTCCCTAAACAGGTCCTACCCTTGCTCTGTGATACCTCCTTGTGTTGCATGGGACCTGAAAGAACATAAGTATTCCACAAGATATCTTGATGACCTAACTTTGCCAAACACAACTGAAAGATGAATCAACGGAACAAATTCACTGTTTTCAATAAAAATGTGTGAGAAAGAGAAATTTGTTGTGGAATGCATCCTTAGTTTTCAAATAAGCAATTGTTGCCTGTCAGGATGAGTAAGAGATCTGGTATTTTTTTATGTAAAATAACTCCTAATCAATATCATCTCTTATTTCTATGTCCCTCAACATCCTCCACTTGCATTGTCAGCTCTTCTCAGCACAGGCCACATGCTGTTAGATATTCAATTGTTTAATTATTTACTGTATCTACTTATTTATTTGTTGTATGATTCTATGCATGTAAATACTGTTATGCAGACCTACAAGTATATGCATTGTTTTTACTTCATCCAAAAACTTCAAATTTTGGGGGTCTGAAACAGATTAAATAAATTTACATTATTTCTTATACCAAAAAAAAAAAAAAAAAAAAAAAAAAAAAAAAAAAATTGATTTTCAGATAAATTGCTTTTAAAACAGCCTCCTGAAATGGATTAAGTTCAAGAACTGTAGCAAAACTATAAAATATAATTTTGAAATATGCAGTATTGCATCCAAATGATGAATGGGGATACAATAGACCTCAAAACTCCCATAATAAAATGGAGGGTCTTGAAAAAACACATATGATACTTATACTTTGTGTATACCAAAGGGAATGTATGAAAGAATTCCAGTAGCCATTCTCTAATGACAACTGGCAATATAAAATGAGAAGCAAACCATTTCTATCAAGGGAGGCAAGGGACGCACCTGAGGCTGGGATGTTGGCAGATGGCAGAGCTAAAAACTTGCTAAGGAAGTTCTGAGAGTCTGCTGTGTCACCATCCTCTTCAGTGGATGGTGGTGAGGATGGAGTCTTGGAGGATGTGAGAGCCAGAAACTCTGCAAGGAAACTCTTCTGCACATTTGTGTCATCTTCATTACTGTCTTCTGCAGGAGATGATGGTGGTGGAGGTTGTGGGACCTTGGCTGGTGGCTGGCTATGGGGTTTTGTGGGCGGCCTGTTATGCACACTTGTGGTGGTGATGGTGGTGCTGTCATTCACTGTCACTGAAGACAGATGACCTGTCTCAGCAGGTGTGAGGGATAAAAATTTCTTGAGGAAGTTTGAGTTGTCACAATCCATATCACCACCACCAATCCCACCATTGTCGTTCTGTAAGAGTGTGATAGCCGACATAAGCCCTACTTGAGAAAAAATGAGTATTGTGGAATACACAATCATGTGCTTTTATATTCTCAATGTAAAGTAAACCAATGATTACAGTTGTCATAGGCTAAACTGATCTAGAAGCCATGTCCCATGCCTTCTACCACTTTTTGCAGGGGCAGCTGAGTGGTGCATGCAGAATGCTCTTGCCACTTTCCAAAACTTTACATTTAAGATATTTTCTATCACATTATCCATCTGTCTTGCTGTAAGTTGATTACTGAAGACATAAAATTATCTAAGTACTAATATCTGAGAAAAGATGTGGAAACAAGTAACATTATTTACGAGTATATTAAAACATCCAAATGGCCATTGATGCAAATTGAGTCTCCAGTCTCCAGTGACATGTATGGGCAGTCACATGGACGTGTTTAGATAAATTACACAATAATTTTTGCCAGATTTTTTGAATGACCAACTTAATATTATTGTGTTCCTACTTATATCTTTGAAAATCAGCTTAATGCAATGGGGGGTGGGGGGGGCAGTCACAGAAGCATTCCATGCACCTATTATAGTATTGGTCTGAAAGCACAGATAGGTCAGTGCATATGACCATGCTGGCAGGAGCAAGAAACAGGTAAATAATAGCCATACTTTTAATAGGAAAAAATGAAGACTAACCTGAGTAGCAGTGTGGTGTAGTGATAGTACAACTGCTAGCCCAGCATTGGTATTAGCTTCATACCTGAAAAAAGAAGTGAAACTTGTATAAAGAAAATGGGGTGTAAAGGGATATATAGCTTATTGATGAACCTGGCTGAAAATAATGTTAATTTAGCAACATAAATATAGCATGTCAATGTACCATGCTCCCTAAATGCTTTCAATACTTTTGAAACCTAATACTGAGTATCATGAGGAATGTCACATTCTCTTAAATGAGTGACTGCATCATTTTGAGCCAGAAACATTCCATCAACATATTTTTTATTGCCATAGTTTAAGAGCTACAGGAAATTTAAATTCACATGCATGAGGAATTAAAAAGCCTTGAAGGATGAGGGGAGGGCTAGTAGTGAACACTGCCATCTTGAAGATGTTATAGTTTTATATACTCTTGGATATTCAATCAACCCTAGATATTAATGAGAGGTTACATATGTAATTTCACACTGAAAGTAAAATTAGGAATATTAATATTGTAATAATCAATATCTAAAAAATAAAATTCAATGGGAGGTCAACACACCATTTCTCTAGGCAAAGCAAGTGTGGCTTTTGTATCCTCGTCACAATGCAGCGTGGAAAATACAGACAAGATGTTCATTTATGACCATAATGCAAGAGCCAGAGATGCTGCACAGGAATACACCAGAAAATGCCCAACAGAAGATGCCTAGCCATCAGAACTCTTTACGATGTTTGCCGTCCTCTTTGTGACCATGGATGTTTCCCAGAGATACATTTATCACTGATGAGAAAAGTATTATATGAAAGACTGAGAGATTATCTATTTTCAGCTTTGGATCCAACTAAACCAAAATTGTGAATTATAAAAAAAAAAAAAAGTGCATAAAACAAAAACAAGCCCAAAAAAGATCAAGAGTGAACCTTCCTTGGTATGATATGGCTGTACCTGACAGACTTGGAATTGTTGGTTGGGGTGGGCAGGGTGGAGGTTGAGCTGTCATGGTGTGTCACTGGCATCTCATAAGAGCTGTCCCACTCAGTGTTGCCGCCATGCTGAGCCTTGTACTCCCTTTGATGAAATGATCAGATGTGAGGATGTGCAGTTTTGTGACTACTAGATTATACATACAGCTCCAACCAAAAGATAATAATAATACAAGTGGTGGCTCAAATGAAAATGGAATGCGAACGAAAAGTATTATAATCTGGAAAATCAGTATTTTTGCTTTTGAGAGTGTACAGTTTTGTGCTAATAGGAGTGTATCCCTCTTGACAGATATATAGATACTACAGTTGCAATCATGTAGTTTTTGCTTCTTTGAAAATAAAGGTTACATTACAGTGCATATTTTGATAGTTGCTGTTTATTTTATACATATGAGCAAGACCATATTTAAATAAGGAATAGAGATGTATTTCCCTTAAAATCTGTAGTATAATTTGTAGGCGACCATTAGTTGTGTGCCACTGTCCAAATACATCTTTATTGAACTACCATGCCCACTTCCTGATGAAACACCTGACAAAAAATAAAGTTCTACATAAAATATTACATACAGAAAATGTGTTATGAGACATTTGCTTCCTACTTTCACATGATATGCATTCTCTTTTAGTGATTCTTCCTATCTTAAAACTAATTTTGATAGGACCACTCACTTGACTGTGTTTGTTCCTGAGAAGGAAACCCGCTTCTTGAAACCCAATGAACGCCTCTCCTGGTAAGTGCTCCTCGCTGGTGACTCCTTCAGGATCTGCAGCACCAGGAAGCATCTTAACAACACAAATGAAGCATCTAGATGCACAATGAAGATCAGTAAAGATGGATATGAAACAGAACAAGTATTTTTTTTTCTTTTTCTTGACACACACACACACACACACACACACACACACACACACACACACACACACAGATTTATATACCAGAGGGGAGGATTGGAAATGAAAAAGCACCCCCATCAACAAAGCTGCAAAATCCAGCCTCTATTTTGTGCAACACAAATTTACAAATTTATTGGAATTTGGAATTCTGTAAATATAAATATGTAAATATTTATATTTACATGAAAAAGTGCACAAATTGGGGATTTATTAGTTGGTAAGGTAGTAAATTGACTGATTCATACTTTATTTGTGGATTTAGTACAAATGTGGTCCTTGTTCTCCCAAACTACTAAGGTTGCCATTCTACTGTGAACCAGATGAGAAACTAAGGTTGCCATCCTACAGTGAACCAGATGAGAAACTATCAAGACATTTATGATAAAACTTACTGAATTCCTCCTCTTGCCAGGCCGGAATCCTACAACTGGTCTTGCTGTCCTGAAAAATGTTATGAGGCATCAGACAAACAATGGAGCATGTTGAAATAGAAAATACACCTCACAATTGACATGTAACATTGAAATCTATATAGCGCATCATTCTGAGTGACAATGTACAGGTATTATTCCAGAATCACTACATATTCACTTCTACTTTCATGACGTATCTCTTTGGCTAGAGCTCCTCAGGCTGAGTATTTTCAACCCCACATATATGTGTTACAAATTAATACTAACACCATCAGTGATTTTAAAAAATTTATTGGCTTTCTTTTGGAATAAGTTAAAATTTAAGGTTACAATAATTTGGTAGGTAGGTTAGGTTATGTTAGGTTTGAATACGAACCCCAAATATATGTGTCATAAACTTATATTAACACCAGCAGTGATTTTTTTTAATTTTATTGCCTTCTTATCGAGAGAACTACTGTGAGCAACTGGTCTAACTGTGAACTGCACAGCATTGATGAGTTTACTAATGGTATTTTTTTCTGGTAAGTTCTGATGCGTTTTGACTAATTTGCAGTCATATTTTGTCGTACATTATTCTGTTCCTTATGGTGGAAGTGAGGAATGAAAACAGTGATTTGCAACAGGTGATGGCAGATCATTTGATAACGCATCAAAGCTTTTCAGTAAAAAAATGGTTTCATCAGCCATATGGAATTTGTAAGAAAAGTGGAAATTAACCAAGTGTACAAATATCTAAAGACATTCTTAAATAAAAGAAAGTTATTCTTCCACAGCAGGCTGCAAGGGTGACACTAGGATAATTCAGTTCACTCTACATTTGTTGGCACAGTTAAACGACATATTATCAGAGTGACGAAATCAGAAGGAAATATTTAAGGACTGACTAGAGGTTGTGGCCTACTGAATAGTGTTCCCTCGCCCATCACCAGGAGACAGGCAGCTTAATTAATTCAATACCAATAGGCATAAAAAAAATACCCCATCAAATGCGATTACTGTTCAACAATGAGCTATCTACCTAAACAATACTGCATCATCGTGTTAAAATTTCTCTGGGACCAACCCCGCCAGCCCTTCCCTTCCCCACCAATAATTGCAGTTTTCTCCACTCGTGACTATTTCCGTCACTCTACAGCTCCATAATGTTTCCATCATACTCACTCATTCTCTTTTTCATCATCCATAGCGGCGCCCCTGTTCTAGGAAGATAAAATTGTCAGAAGGCTACTCGTCACGTCAACACAACAAAGGTTTGAATAGGAGACATCGCCTGGTTCCCACACCTCGGCTCCCTGCACCTCAACCCTCAACACACGCCTCTTAACTCCGTGTTGTGAAAGCTTTTGCTAATGGTTAATACATTTTGTGTATTGCCATAAGATGATTCTAAAATTTAAATGGAATCACTCCTATGTAGTTATTTCGTGCATGTCTCTTGCCTAGGGAATTCTGACAGGCCCCAGCCTCCTCGTTTCTCGCACAATATATATACTACCCTAAATTAATTAATGAAAATAGGGTTAAATAACGCTGGTAAAATAATAATAATAATAATAATAATAATAATAATAATAAAATAAAATAAAATAAAATAAAATAAAACAGGTAACCGTTCCTGGGGTAAGATGGGCTGCTTCTGTTCTCCATTTCGGCCCCACGCCCTGCCACTACCACAAGAGGTGGGTACGCTGGGCGGTTGTTGCGTTGTGTGATGTCGAGCAGTCAAGGATTCTAATACTTTCTTAGGGAGCATTGATGGGAATTTCAACTCTTTCAAGGGAACTGGTTCATACAGTTCCGTTTACTCTAGAGTTGGGTCTTTCGTATCTTAAATGGCTCTTTCGGCCTTTGTTGGCAATTGACAATGACCCCGCAAGAGACCACATACATCTGCAGCTCTCTGCCATCCAACAGCTTCACACTCTCTACCAGTGGAACAATTAATTTTTGCTTTACCGGATCCCCGATAATAAGAGAGATACAGCAGCACGACTGGCCACCACTCACCAAATCTTTAGTCATTTCAGCTGCATTCTCTCTCTCATGGTGAGAGAGAGAGGGTCTCACCCTTAACCACCTTACTGATTTAGTGGATCTTGCATTGCCATCTGATATAACACAGCTTCACGCCAGGAATCTGCTCCCCCATCCTGAATCTGTCAAACCACCATCACATTTATAAGATCCCGTGTTGATTACGTGTGCAAAAGCCAAATGTTTCACGAAAATTCAGACTACTGTGAGTGACACATCACCTCTCTGTGTTTGATCGCTGGTGACCAAGGATTCTAAATAAAATTTGCATAATTGCGAGAGACATTATTATATAATTTTGAATGATTATGTAATATACTATTTTGTTACGGTGACTGTATAGCACATTGTGTACCGGGAGTAAGTACTTTCCTGTATGAATTCGCACGCAAGCCGAAGTTCATTTAGGAGCATTGTGGGGCCTTTATTCCTTCCCATCGCTCTCTTCGCTCACCGTAACGACGCCATGAGTAGGTAGCAGAGCCTTCTACAGTTTATCATACTAGCCAGGCGTTTACATCAGTGAAATACTCCACAGAAGTGAGTTGTAGTGAGATAGCAGTGTACACTACCGTGTACATATGGGATGAGAGTCAAGGGATCGTAGTTTCAGTATCAAGCAGGGATTAAAATGTAATGTATGCGTGTTCTAGGATGCCAGTGGTGGGCGTGGAGAGTGGGTAAAATGATGAGTGTTGGCAGGCAGTGGGCCATTGTTAGGCTGTGTTGACGTGTCATGGCGGCGCAGATGCACCAATGGCTCAGCTCTTAACCATTCCTTTTGCGTTGCTGAGTAACGTGTATGAGTGACATGCTGAGTAATTATCTAGAGCCCTTTCCCGGCTTAACTTTTGGTGTATTCTTTTCCATTCGTTTGTATATACCTTTAGATGGACCTAAAATATAAATCTGAGGATGGGGAGCAGTGCCCTTGTTTTTAAGGGGGGAGGTCCAGGGGGGCGAAGCTGGGGGTGGGGGGGGAGGCATCGTTATCGTTTATTCACTAACTCGTCTATCCATTCACTTGATTTGCTATATTTATCTTATTTTTATTTTTTATTTTTCACTAATTTATCCTTTATTCATGTATTTTGCCGGACGAGAAGCTTCAACATGCAGCTTACACAGACTCCCCAGTCCATGGCGTACCTAACACTTCTTTGTGTCAGCTTGTATTCCCCTTGGTTTCCACTTGAGGGAAGGAGCGTAACATGAAAATGAAACCGTATAACAAAAACTGCATCATATTACGTTATCGTGTGTGTGTGTGTGTGTGTGTGTGTGTGTCCGTCAGTCTGTGGACCATATTGTGAAACCGGTGGCCGCAGCCTCGATTACTTTCAAAAGGCTCTAGTAAGTCTAGTTGAAGTGACATGGGTTTCTAAGGGCGTTTTTATGGTCATAGCGGATATATTAACAAAATTTCAATATTATTAACGGGAGAAGCACTCTTGAGAACCCGACACGGGAAGTGAAACGTCACCAAGCGGCATTGCTCATCAGGCAGGAGCAATGTATTAGGGCAGTGTCTTGACTGTCGTCATTGTTGTAGGTGTTGAGGCCAGAGACCAAGCTGGTAACCAGGAATTTGTTTGCCTTTCCTGGCAGTGGTGTCTACTGCTGTCAGCATTACTGCAAGGATGTACAGCCAGCAGCAACTGAATGGCAAGCATCAGTCTGTCCCAGATGTAGATGCAGATGTGATGAGAAAAAATAATTTGAGACAGCTCCGTCCACAGAGGAAAAGGGAAAAGAAAGCTATGAGGAAACTTAAGGAAAATTAAAGTTGTATAATGTGGGAGTAGATCAACTAAAAACTCTGACCACCAAATCTATCCTGATACACGAGATAAAAAAGAAAAAAATCTGTAAAAGTGGGAAGAGATTTACTCACAAATCACGAATCTGCCCCCTTGAGACACATTAGGACACACAAGAATTACGAATGTCCAGAATATATAGAGAGATTTACTATGACTTATCTTACCCAACATACGTGGGCAGACTGGAGTGAAAAAAAAAAATGGATGTGAAGAGTGTGGGAAGAGATTTACTCCGCGAAAATTTACTCTCAAGCAATCCACCATGATAAAACACAGCGATACGCAGTGGTGCTAAGAATTGTGTCTAAAATTTGGAAATATCTGTACCTGAAAGTTTTACATTACCTCACACACCTTGATGTACAGGGTGTAAATAATAACGTGATTCCCGAATGGAAAATAAATAAATAAATAAATAAACATATATATATATATATATATATATATATATATATATATATATATATATATATATATATATATATATATATATATATATATATATATATATATATATATATATATATATATATATATATATATATATATATATATATATTGCGTAGTTTAAAGTAAAACAAATGAGAAGGTAGTATCAACTGAATAAATGCGGACGTGGAAGTAACATTTGGAGTGTAACAAACAGGAGTGTTGAGGTTATCCTGAAGTTATATTTAGCATTAGCTAGACAACACATGGACAATACAGTGCTGTGCTTATTCCGCGGAAATAGTGCAGAAGAGGATGAGTATAACCATACCTGTCCACACAACACATGATCTCAAATGTTGGAGCTTGAATTGTTTGAAATCTATTGTTTATCGATATTTGTAAATACATTAGTGATAAGAATAGTAACACCACAATGAATGTTGCAAATGTTAGAAATCAATAAATGTATATCTAGTTCATTCAGTTTCATCAACCCAACGATCGCAGAAACCCAAGACACAGATGAGCTGCGCCTGTGCTCAGCTGAAAAGAGTGTCCCGTCACCCGGCCAGGGAATATTTGATCTTATTTCCTTGTGGTTACAGCTGGCGGTGATCGGACCATCATTCCTTGCCACGGGGAAGAACGGCCAAGTATTAGTGCTGTTCAGGGAAGTAAAATAGTGTGGTGGGTGCAAGAGAAATTTCCAGTTTCCGTAGTCACTTACTACGGTCCGTCTGACAGTTTGTCTATTTTATATCTATGCTTGTCGATCAGTATATATTTGTGACTATTTATTGATCTGATTATTTAGAGACTTTATGCTGGTAATATTTTAGGAACATTTTGATGATTCTAGCACTGACTTGTAATACATTTGGTTTCATATTCCAAAGGGGGTAGGGGGCAACCTGAGCTATTTGCATGCTGTTCTTCATTTATCCCTGTGACTTACTGTCATATACTTGTGGAACACAGTTGTGAGTTCAGATGATATTGAAATAGCAGCGTTTTTATCTGAGGAATTAGGTTAGGGTAGATTTAGATTGATTAATTTCATTAGTTTCACTGCTGATCCCTTCATTGTATAGATCATAATTTGTAAAAGCGTCATATTTTGCCCAAAAGTAAACCGCCAGTGTCTGGAAATTAGTAGGATAAGATTATTTCCATAGTCCCCGTGTGGTCTGTAGTTTTGCTCTTTTTTTTATTTATTCATATATATATTATTTTGTTTTACTTTCAAAGAGCGATAAGTTTATCCCTTTGGAGCAAGGGGACGGTGTGTGTGTGTGTGTGTGTGTGTGTGTGTGTGTGTGTGTGTGTGTGTGTGTGTGTGTGTGTGTGTGTGTGTGTTTTCTGTTTGTTTCAGTTTGTTATAGTTACCCATTAATACATTTTCTGTTAATGATCCCGACCTTATTTTCTGTAATTTCACGTTTTACTGGAGATACTGCAGCATTTCTTGGTGATTAATGTGTGGCAGTTACCTGTGCATAAGTTCGAGGAAGTCATGTAGTACACTTTTTTTCTTCATATTTTTTTTTCTCATATATTTAAAAATGGACTCCTTAGTGTCATTTGGGAGAGAGAGAGAGAGAGAGAGAGAGAGAGAGAGAGAGAGAGAGAGAGAGAGAGAGAGAGAGAGAGAGAGAGAGAGAGAGAGAGTTATTTGTGTGAAACTTGACCCACCACCCACCTCAGGAAGCAGTTCTCTGCAATGCATTCGTGCTGCCACCGCTTCCCTCACGCCCGCACGCCCCCACGTCCCTCGTAAAGTCGCGCCTTCTGCTTTACGGCGTCGCGGGCGCAACACGGCGGCTGTGAACTGCAACACGTTTATGTCTTAAGGAAGTTTTTAAAGATAGAGGTGCGCTTCTCTACGACGTCACGCTTCTAGGGGTGTTCAAGTGAGTGTGGTAACAGAAAATGCTTGAAGAGAAGGTACTGCGAATTTAGTGCGTTTCTTCTTCAATAAAAGGTAATTGCTTTCCTTTCCTGCAATATGTGAACCTGAAAGTGCATGTATTCGTATGATAAGGGAATAAATACACAGTACGTATACGCTCGGGTTGTTTATGGTTGTGTATATCTTAGTTAATATATATATATATATATATATATATATATATATATATATATATATATATATATATATATATATATATATATATATATATATATATATATATATTTTTTTTTTTCCGGATAGTGTGAAGGAAATGTGTGCTGAGTGCCACGTGATAAGAGGCTACAATGGTGGCCTCAGTCTTTACTTCAACATAATTAAACGCAGCCAAAATGTTACGGGTTCGATCCCCGCACACAGTGCCTTGGCTCGGCACCGTTACCTTGCAGCATGCTGTACTAAAGCACTGTTTGACCTCGGCTGTCCAGCGCATATCAGTGCTGCATCAGCGCATATCCCTACTTCTCAAAAAACAGCAACAACAGTTATAACAAGTAAGGTAAATAAATAGAAAAAAGAAAAGTTGTCAAGATAATTTTTGTTTTTCTCGTGAAGGAAAGAAGGTAGGTAGTACTGATTTGGTGAGATTTTCCAGCCTTGACATAGGCTTGGATGTTGTTCTCACTCTGATCGTGAGTTGACGTGTTGCAAAGTATAGGCGACGAATCTGAAATGACTGCATGGCTGTAAACTGCAATATTACTCATGATTAATTTAAATGAATGAGCTAACTTTCTGCATGACAGAATGTGGCGGGACATGGCCGGTGAATGACCTCAGGGAGATGTGAGGTGGACGTACGAGGTGGACAGCCACGGAAAGTGAGCTGCAACGAGTCCTGCTGGCATTTTCTCTTCCCTTTCTGAAACGCCTAATAAAACATAATACCGTCACACAGGAAGGGTTGGTTTTCACATCAGCCATTTAGATAAGTACAGCCACACTGGTTGTTTAGTTTCTGCTGCACTGAGAAGAAAACTACTGCATGTTATGGACTTACATGTGTATTCCCGTGCTCTCATTTTTCTGTGTGCCGCTCTGTTTTGTTTTTACAACATCGTATCTTGCCGTCCTTGTCTACAATACAGTTGTGTCCAGAAATACATTTCTCTATAGAAAATCAACTTGCTGTAGTAACTGGTTTGAAATGAAGATCGATTTTTTGGATGGTAGATTAAAAACTATATCCTTCGAACCGGATTCGAACCAGTGACCTATGGATTTCTGTTACGGTTGCCAACTACAGTCCACCGCTCTACCAACTGAGCTATCGAAGGCTTGCATGGCGAAAGGAAGACATATGAACACACTAAACACTCTTGCTGTAAAATGTTAATTTGTTATTTTAATTTTGAGACAAGCCAGTGTATGTGTAGTTAGATATGGGTGTATGTAAGTACTTACCACTCCTATCTGTGTGTGGGTGAGGGATGGGCGCTCTGTGTTGTGTTGCTGCTCTCTTTGTGTGAGGTGCATAAAGGAGTATTTATATGTTTCTGTTGATATGTTTACACACTCTTTTTCACTTTCAAGGTGTGTTAAGAAGAGAGAGGGCATCTGAGCCGCACTGTAGGCCTGCCCGTCACCCCCACCACTTCCCTGAGAAGGCACGAGTGCTTCCTGCCAAGTGTTTGCAGGTGAGCTGAGTAACAGTTAACATTAGACACCTAGTTTACCTTATTAACATTGTGTTCTGCGTTGCATCCAAACTGCTTTCAAAAGAATATATAACTGAAGTTACACGGGTTTTTAAGGCTGTTTTTACGATTCTAATGACGCATTAACAAGATTTCTATATTATTAACTGGAGAAACTCTCTTGAGAACCCGGCTAAGCATCTCTTTGATCTTTGAAAATAGTTATGGGGAAAGATCAGTGTTTCAGAATGCGGGCCTAAAACACCGATCTTTCCTATCCGCAAATTATTGTAAGCTTTCAAACCCCTATTGACTCAGCACTAACAATCTGGCTAGTGACTGAGTGCTTGTGTATCATTCCCCATCCGAATTTTAACCCCAAATGGCCACATGTATCTTAGAGATAAAGAATCTGTAATGCTTATAAGTGTGAATGATTTAGTATGTTAGTTAATCAATTGTTGCAAAGTTTACGAACCAAAATGTGTTTGTGAACATTTATTTTATCAGATTTTATTTTTGACCTATTTTCGTTATTATTATTATTATTATTATTATTATTATTATTGTTGTTGTTGTTGTTGTTGTGTATTTTTTGTAGTTAGTACACTTCGTTAGCACAGGGAAAGGTTGGGAAGAAGGGAGAGAGGGAGACAAGGAGGTAAGGAAGAAGATAAGGAAAGGGAGAGAGGGAGGGAGGGATGGAAGCAAGGAAGAAGAGAAGAACAATGAGGGAGGGAGGGAAGGAAGAAGAGAAGTATAGGGAGGGAGGGAGGCAAGGAAGGAAGAAGAGAAGTACATGGAGGGAGGGAGGGAAGGAAGAAGAGGAGAGGGAGGGAGGGAGGCAAAGAAGAAGAGGAGAGGGAGGAAGGGAGGGTGATATTGGAACCTGGAGGAAAAGTCGACACACAAAACTTACCTGGCGGAAACTGTGTGACTGATTGCTTGTGTGTGTAGGGAGAGGAGGGAGAGGGAGAGGGAGAGGTGAGAAGGGAGGGAAGGAAGGATATAAGAAAAACGAGGAGAGGAATGATGAGAAAGGAGGGAAGGAAAGATGGATGGGGGAAGGGACGATGGGTATAAGAACGAGAAGGAGAGGGAGATGAGAGGAAAGAAAGGTCGTAAGAATGATAAAAAGGAAGTGGAAGGGAAACTTAAGAGAAATGTGATGTGATAAAGGAGGAAATACAAGACTTCTAGTGGAGTAGAAGAAATAGAGAGAAAGGAAAGGAGATAATGGAGTGGGAAAGAAAAGTTGTAATCTCTTATTTCATTTTGATCATTAATTACGGAGAGAGAGAGAGAGAGAGAGAGAGAGAGAGAGAGAGAGAGAGAGAGAGAGAGAGAGAGAGAGAGAGAGAGAATTACTATTATTACTATTATTATTAGTTGTAACAGCAGCAGCAGCAGTAGTAGTAGCAGTAGTAGTAGTAGTAGTAGTAGTAGTAGTAGTAGTAGTAGCAGCAGCAGCAGCAGCATATATCATTAGTTGTAATACAGAAGTCATGACCATTATTATTACTTCCTTTCACACCTCCTCCTCCTCCTCCTCCTAGACCCTCACACCACCACACCACCACCTAACCCCCGCACCACCTCCTAACCAGCCACGCACCACCACCTACCTTCCCACACCTATCTCCACACCTCCTAACCCCCACACCACCACCTCCTGTTAACCCCCACACCTCCTAACCTTCCCTACTTCTGAAACCCCAGCACCAGCATTCATACTCTCCCCTCCCACCGCCCGTCACTCACCGCCCGTAGGCAAGCCCCGAGTCACTGTTGGCCAGTCACCCTTGCTAATCTTGACAGGAAGGCCCTTAGAGTACCTGGGTGGCTAATTACTTCTTTACGAGCAGGGCAGAGGAAAGTGGTGGTGGTGGTGGTGGTGTTGCGCAAAGAAGTGATGGAGGTTGATGGTGCTTGGTGAGGGGGAAGGAGTGAAAAGGAAAGGAGAGAAAGGTGTTATTGCTCAAACTACACAAGTGGTAATTAGAGAGAGAGAGAGAGAGAGAGAGAGAGAGAGAGAGAGAGAGAGACGATAGGTGCATCAATTAAGCGTTAGAAGGCATCTTATTACATACTCGTCCACCTAACCTTAGTCTAACCTTAACCTCACCCAACTTAAGGCATCACATTTCAGTAGCGAGCACACCATCTTGTATCTATTATTGACCTTCTTCATTTCTCCCATTTCTTTTTATTCCTATCTGTACACCCTTGTTTTCTCTTCACCCCACTTTCACTTAAAAAAAATAAATAAATAAATAAAGGAATCACGTGTGTGTGTGTCTGTGTGTGAGTGTGGTGGTTAGGTGTTTAGAGAGGCACCAACCGTGACACTTCCGGGATGCAGCTGTGTGTTATCCAATATGTGTTTACTGTGACCAGGGAATGATGGACTGGAAGCTGAATGGTCTGTGTGTGTCAGCTGAGTATGGCTTGGCTGGGCTGGGCTGGGCTGGACTGGATAACACTTTTGCATCATACAACACAATACTATGAGAAGGAAATGTGATACGTAACCGATTAAAAGGAGTCTGATAACACCTGCTGTAGAAAGGTTACTGAGGTGGAGGCCGTGTTAGGTAGCGAGTATGCATAGGTGAGGCTGGGCTGGGCTAGGCTGGGCTGGGTAACGCTCTGATCATGCAACATAGTACTGCGGGGAGAGATGGTTTCGCACTGGAAGCCAACCCCCTGACCCTGATGATAGAGAAAGAAAGAAAAAATAAAAATAAAAATAAAAGAGAAGAAAGGAAGTAAGGAAGGAAGGCAGGAAAGAAAGAAGAAGGAGGAGGAGTAGGAGGAGGAGGAGGAGGAGGAGGAGGAGGAGGCGAAAGAACTGAAGGAAGGAAGAAAAAGACAGAAAGAAATAAAGAAAGAAGAGGAAAAAAGAAAAAAAAGAAGAGGAGGAGGAGGAGGAGGAGGAGGAAGAGGAGGAAGAGAAATGAAGAAATGAGGGAAGATAGGAAAACGAAAACAAAAAGACAGAAAGAAAATAGAAGAGAAAGAAGAAAAAAGGAGGAAGAGAAGGAAGTATGGTAGGAAAGAGAGAAGGAAAGAAAGAAGATGAGTAATAAGAGGGAAAAGGAGTTAGAGAAAGAAGGAAAAAAGGCAGGAAAGAAAGAAACAAAGAAAGAAAATGAAGAATTAAAAGGAAAAGGAGGAGAAGAAGGAAGGAGGGAAGGAGGGAAGGAGGGAAGACGGGAAAGAAGACAGCAATACGCCCCATACACACTGTGGTCAAGGCTTCAGAAGCTCGATCTTGCTCAAAGCTTAGCGCCGCCAGACCACTCCGCGTTGAACAAATCATTGGGTGTTTGCTCTTCCATGCTCTGTAATTCTCTCTCTCTCTCTCTCTCTCTCTCTCTCTCTCTCTCTCTCTCTCTCTCTCTCAGCTCGTAAAGAGGCAACATATCATTACCTGTGTTTTCCGAAGAGAGAAATGGAGATTGAAGTGTTAAGTCCGTTCACCTTTGTTCGCCTTTTTACGTGCGTATCTCCGCTTCCTCCTGGCTGCAGGCACACAGGGGGAAGGTCACGTGTTTTAAGTCCATGTGCTGAAACACTTCTGCCCGCACTTCCAGTACTTTCATTAGGTTCTACTTGAAGTAACACGGATTTCTTAAAGGTGTTGTTACTGTTTTAGTGACACATTAACAATATTTCTACGTTACTGACAGGAGAAACACTCTTGAGAAACAGACTTATCATCTCTGGCCTTTGAAAATAGTCGTGATGAGAGAACAAAGCGTTTCAGAATACTGGTCTTCGTCACTTCGTCACACACACGCGGCATGTGGCCCTGGTTTTAACTTACCGATGTGGTGTTGACTTGTGCACCTTCAGCACTGTATCCCATACCAGGGAGGCTGTCATTGGTTGGTTAATCTTTCGTCTATTAAACAAAGAGTGTATTATGCTGGTGTGTTGGGCGAGATCATTCATTTGTGGGTAACATTCACTTTAGCCGGTAGTTTTGATGTCCTACTGCAGCAACGGCCTCATAAGGTTTCATCTGGAAATTACGATTGTGTTAGAAATCGGCTTGAGAAGGCTTGGCTGTATTTCGCGACGGCTTGTCATCTTAAATAAATTTGCGAGTGAGACGCCGCACAGGGCGGAGGCGTCACCGATACACCCAGCGGTACATCTCAATACTCGGTCACAACCCTCAGCGGCGAGGCTCTGCGGCCTGCACACCAGACAGGGAGAGGCGTCAGGACGTGATAGAAGGGAGGGACTCGGAGGATATCTGTGAGCACAATGAAGTCACCGGGATGAAGCAGAGCCGCGCACCGCCATACACGAAGACGTCCATCCCTGTGATGAGACAGTCGGACATCTATATAAAAAGATTATTAAAAAAGGCAAGTTTTATCCCCGTCAATAAAGTGTAGGCGTGGCGGCAACACCCCGCCCGTGTCATGTTTAGGGCTTTGCGGCCATCAAGGAACAAACCCTTCATAAATATTCCTTTTTTTTTTTTTCAGCTCCATCTTGGGAGGAAATGTTTCGTATTCATCGGATTAATTATTATTCATTAATATTTCTGAAATCACGTTAATGATTACGGAGAAAAATGTTTCAGGAATTTAAGAGATATTCATGTCTGAGTCATTAGAGAGCTTCAAAAGAAGATTAGCCAGATTTATGGATGAGGATGATAGGTGGAAATAAGTAGGTATGTTTGGTACAGGGACTGCCACGTGTAGGTCTGACGGCTTCTTGCAGCTTACCTTACTTATGTTTCTAACTGGGTACATGACTGAAAAAAAAAAAAAATTCCTCATTCGCATGTGCCATATGACCACGACATCGCGGCGCCTCACACTTCCTTTTAAATCACTCGCTCCCTCACTCACATCAACAATCACAAGGTGCGTGTGTAAGAAGCCTGCCGCAGAGCCCAGGCAAATGAGTTCCCCGCTGCCTTTGGTGTTCACAGTGTTCAGTGTGTGGACAACATCAGGGGGGAACTCAGTGTTGTCTGGACCAGAAGTGAAAGAGGTTTGCCTTGTGCGTGTCATCGCCGTCAGACAGAGCATGGTCAGCGTGGTGGCCTCAGTGTGCTGGCGTGACGGGAAGCGTTTTGTACCGCGTGGACCAACTGGAGAGGAGAAAAATATGAATTAACTGCAAAAAGCGTCATCTGATGAAAGACAAATAAAAAAAATGGGTAACTGTATTGCTTTTACATAAATATATCGTTCATTGTGTGTGTGTGTGTGTGTGTGTGTGTGTGTGTGTGTGTGTGTGTATTTGTTACGAGAAATCAGAGACGGACTGCACCATATCATGAGAAGTAAAGAATTAAACTAATGATATAAAAAAAATATTATTATGAATAGGTAAACAGATAAAAAAGAAAGAATGTATAATTTCATTAGTTGTATTATTGTCGTTATTGTTGTTGTTCTTGATTTGTATTATTATCATCATCATCATCAAGTCTAATAGTAATAGTAGTTGATAGTTTTTTTTTTATTGTAAAGGGCTGAGAGGGTTAGGATGAACTGAGAGGAGAAGGAAATTAAAGGGTTGGGTGGGTGGAGGGAAGGAGTAGAGTGGGAGAATATTTTTGACGTGGTAACAGAGGTATTTAAAAGTCCTGTAGTAGCAGTTGTTGCCACATCTTGAGGAGGGAAGAGGACCACGCTGGAAAGCAGGCAATGACAATTGAATTACAGTACACGGGAGAAGAAAGAGAGGAAGACCGAGAAAGAAGTGAAGCGACTGCGTGAAGAAGGATACAAGAAAGGAATAGATGAAGCAGAACCATACACAGAACCACACGGACAAGACTCATCCAAAGCAGCGACCCCGTATAGAAACGAGACACAACCTGAGAAGTATTAGTAGCAGTTGTAGCAGTGGAGCAAACGGAGGGGAAGACCGATATATGAAAAGCAATACACGTAGACTTCCACGCATTGTCTTCCCCTGACCACTGCACGCCTCCCGCCACGCGTCACTCACGACCTCCGCTTCGCACAGCCGGTGCCTCGAGGTACTCCCAGTGTACGGGACGTGTTCATAACGTTTTCCCTCATCAGGACTGGTTTCAAATCCAACAAAGATAATAAGCTGAGTTCTCATGAGTGTTCTTTCTGTTGATGATACAGAATCCTTGTTGACACTTCTAATGCTGGTAAATCCTTCTCACAATCATCTATATCTTTTAAAAACTTACTGTTTGTGGTACAATCTCCCAAAATAACATACTCTTCTTGTTTAGCAAATAATTAACATAGTATTCTCTATAGTCGTGTTTTCATGAGTGTTCTTTTAATTAATGGTGTAGAATCTTGGTTAAATTATCAACAGAATCATGCAAAAAGCATCTTGAAAACCTAAATAAGTTCCACTAGAGCCTGTAAGAGATATGACGATGAAATTACTAATTAAGAATCCAATCCAATCTTGTGAGACTAATCGGCGGTAAGGACCTGCTGAATGCTGGGTGTTTGGCTGGCTTGATAGTTATCGTGTACTTCACCTGGTTCATGAGAGAGAGAGAGAGAGAGAGAGAGAGAGAGAGAGAGAGAGAGAGAGAGAGAGAGAGAGAGAGAGAGAGAGAGAGAGAGTTACATAGAAAAAACAGGCCACAACAGACCTTGCGGTCCTCACGAGGTGACCTGACTTAGGACTACTAAGGTGATAGTAGAAGAAAAGAACAGGAAAGTAGAAGGCTCTCTCCCCACCCTCCACTCCCTCCGGCATAAACCGTACAGGAAAAGAGGTCGAAAAGAAATACCTTATGGGATTAGAGAAGGAAAAACCCGCAGGAAATTTTATGGGAAAGAAAGAAAATAGATGAAATGAGGTGCCCGCATTTCCTGAAGGCAAGGAAGTTAATCACTAACAAACAAACGCTGTTAGCCTCGGATTGCAGGCAAAATATTTGTCAAGACGGCGTTTAAAAGTCTCTACGGTGTTGCAGTCTATCACTTCTCGAGGAAACCCATTCCATAGATTTATTATGGTGGGAAAAAAAAAAAAGATTCATGAGACTTGAAGGATTTCCCAATAATTCTGCAACCGTTTCCTCGCGTGTAATTTGAAGAGTCTATCGTGAAATATTTACTGCAGTCCATGTTATCAATGCCTTTGATGAGAGAGAGAGAGAGAGAGAGAGAGAGAGAGAGAGAGAGAGAGAGAGAGAGAGAGAGAGAGAGAGGGGGTGGGGAGGGAAGGAGGCAGGGAGGGAGAGAGGGAGAAAGCGGGGGAGGGGAGGGGCAGCAGCAGGAAAAGTGTGTGGTGGATATTGAACTGAGGTGTTTAAAGTCTAAGGAAGAAAATGATCATATAAATCATCACGCTTAGAAATTTCTATGATCTTAATTTCTTATGATTTATTTATGTACCGGGTGCCAGTAAACAGTGGAAAAAAAAATCGTACTTTTTTAAACTTTTGAGAATCATACTGAATAATGATTAAAAAGAAACAAAATAAATAAAACGTAACTTCTCCGATCAAATTACTAAATGAAAATAATTACATTACAAAGAATCATGCTGAATAATGAGTAAAAAAAAAAAAATATATATTCTTCGATTCAAATATCAAATGGAAATCGCTGTGGATATCTGGTGCCGTTGGTTTTCCTTTCAATCTATTTCTCTAGCACCGCATAATATAACTTTATTAGTGTAGCGCCATTCAATCAGCAAATCTATCTATATGCCTGTCTTTACATCTGTCTGCCTATTCACAGCATTCTAAATACAAGACATTACTGCAAATCTTTCCCTTCACTTTTCCTTTCTCTTTTACTTTCCTTCTCATTAGTAATGTTCTCCTTTACCTCAGTTACCCGTGTTGTGAAAGAGAAAATGGAATAGATGTTGGGATAGGAGTAAGATGAAAAGGAAGGAGAGGAGGAGGAGGAGGAGGAGGAGGAGGAGGAGGAGGAGGAGGAGGAGGGGGGAGGAGGAGGAGATGAATAAACTAGAGTTGACGTGAGATGCAATTAGGTGGCTAAAATTATGCTCTCATTAGGCTAGGCATTAATAATAGGCCTTCTTAATTATGTCAGCCTGAGGAGGTGGTGGTGGTGGAGGAGGAGGAGGAGGAGGAGGAGGAGGAGGAGGAGGAGTAACAGTCAACAATGTGTGTGTGTGTGTGTGTGTGTGTGTGTGTGTGTGTGTGTGTGTGTGTGTGTGTGTGTGTGTGTGTGTGTGTGTGTGTGTGTGTGTGTACTTGCATTAATTCCAACACATTATTTTTAATTGTTATGATTGTTTAAACTATTTATTTTTCTGCCTGCACTAATTAAATTACGAACACAACGACAACAACAACACCACCAACAACAAGAGTAACAATGATAATAATAATAATAATAATAACAATAATAATAATAACAATAATAATAATAATAATAATAATAATAATAATAATAATAATAATAATAATAATAACACCTAATCATAAACGTGCTGTCAAAAAAAAAACCCTTATCATAAAAAGGTTGTGATTAATTTTTCGAGCATCGTATAAACTTTCCGACAGCAACATGCGACGCCTGGATGTGGGTGGCCCAGGAGGGAGGGAGAGAGGGAGAGGGAGAGGGAGAGAGAGAGAGAGAGAGAGAGAGAGAGAGAGAGAGAGAGAGGGAGAGGGAGAGGGAGAGAGGGAGAGAGAGAGAGAAGGAGAGGGAGGGTATGAAGAGTAGGTGACGGCGGCTCCTTTGATCTTGGACTACCTGCCACCCGTCTCTCTCTCTCTCTCTCTCTCTCTCTCTCTCTCTCTCTCTCTCTCTCTCTCTCTCTCTCTCTCTCTCTCTCTCTCATCAGGACGTTCTTCCAGTTAATTTTTCTGTTATTTTTTGTTTATTTATTTATTTTTTTGTATTTAAATTTACGCAAGTGGATTTCATCTCTCTCTCTCTCTCTCTCTCTCTCTCTCTCTCTCTCTCTCTCTCTCTCTCTCTCTCTCTCTCTCTCTCACCCACTCCACTCATCCACACCGTCACCGTTTTCTTTGGATGACATGGGTGAGAGCAAGTGTTGGGATGTGGCTGGCTGGGTGAGGCGAGGCGAGGAGAGGCGAGGCGGGGCGGGGCGGCGCAGGCCAGACCACCCGCCCGGCACCCCCCAGCCCCGCCGCGGCCCACAGAGGAGCCGGGGGCAGAGGTGTTAATACCTGTGTTCACCTGAGGCTCTGAGTGGCTTGAGGGCCGCCTAAATGATCCTGATGAGGGGGGGAGGAGCCGTCTGCTGGGGAGGGGGAGGGGGTGGAAGGAGGGAGGGGAGTAGAAGGGAAGGAAGAAGTGAAAGGAAGGAAAGGAGAGGAGTTTAATAGGGAAGGAAGGAAAGAGATAGTGTTGATTGTAGAAGAGTATAGAGAGGTGAAGAAAGTGCGAAGGAAGAGAGGAGAAGGAAGAAGAGTAGGAGGAAGAGGAGGAGAATGGTAGGAAGGAGAGAGTAAGAGAGTAGGAGGAAGGAAGAAATATTACTAAAGAGTGGGAGGAAGGAGGAGGGAAATACGTGGAAGGAAAGAGGAAGGGAGAGGAGAAGAATGGTGGGGAAGGAGGGAAGAAGGGAGAATATTGGATGAAGAGTAGGAGAAAGGAGTAAGGAGAGGGCGAGAGGAATGGTAGGGATGGAAGAAGAAGAGTAAAATGGAGGAGAAATGGAGAGGAGAATGATAGAGAAGGAGAGAGGAAGGCAGAGTGTTGATGAAGGAGTACAGAGAAAAAGGGAGGAAAGAGACGAAGAGAGAGGTGAAGAGAAAGAAAATAACCCCCCCAAAAAAAAAAAAAAAAGAAAACTATGAAACACAAAGGCAAGAAATGTTAATGGATAAGATAAAAGAAACAAATAAATATAGATAAAAACGAAGAATATTGGTCAGAAATTGTAGCAGCAGAAATAATAACAAGAGTAGATGAGTAAACTAAGCTGTTGATGAAGGAAACGAAAAGAAACACAGAAATAAAGAAAAATTACGAGAAATACCAACTTAAAGAGAGAGAGAGAGAGAGAGAGAGAGAGGAGAGAGAGAGAGAGAGAGAGAGAGAGAGAGAGAGAGAGAGAGAGAGAGAGAGAGAGAGAGAGAGAGAAGGGGGGATAATTAGAGTGGATGTGAGGTGTATTTAGAAGAGCTTAAGGTCGAACGATTCAATTAATGGAGATGAATATATCACATGATTTATTTTTGGGAAGTGAGAAGAGGAGGAGGAGGAGGAGGAGGAGCGGGAGGAGGAGGAGGAGGAGGAGGAGGAGGAGGAGAAGGAGGAGGAAGAGGAAAGGAGGGAGAATGTGCCTCCAGGTGTGGTCTTGTATCTCCTCCTTCTCCTCCTCCTCGTGGTGGTCATTAGGGCGCGGGGAGTAATTGATGCAGACGACAGGACGAGTGATCACGACCCTGAGCTGATTGGCTTGTTATTATTATTATTATTATTATTATTATTATTATTATTATTATTATTATTATTATTATTATTATTATTATTATTATTATCATCATCATTATTATCTGGTGTGTGTGTGTGTGTGTGTGTGTGTGTGTGTGTGTGTGTGTGTGTGTGTGTGTGTTGACGATCGTGACAACAGACCAAAGCTGAACTGCCACACACACACACACACACACACACACTCTAATAATAATAATAATAAAACAGAAGAATAAACGTGCCTACTGCAATATAACAATACATTATATAACTTCTACAGTGTACATGTTACCACAATTATTCATTTATTTATTTATTTATGGCTGCTACAACGTTAATGTATCACTTCATGCCTCCACTCACCCCGCCGCCCCATGAGAGGTCAAAATACAGTGATTGGTGGGCGCGGGCGTGGGTTTATTGGGGTCATTAGGCGACAGGACCCCGACCCTCAGTCACTCCTCTGACGGCAGCCACAACAGGGGAGGTCTGGGTGGCGGGGAGGTGTGCCCCTAGGGAGAGAGAGAGAGAGACAGAGAGAGAGAGAGAGAGAGAGAGAGAGAGAGAGAGAGAGAGAGAGAGAGAGAGAGAGAGAGAGAGACAGTCCTTCATCAAACACTATCCTTTTCTAAATGTATAATAAAGCAATACATAAAATTCCAACAAATAATAGCAATAAAAAAAGCAAAACTCCCTTAACCATTAAATTATAGTCGAGAGAGAGAGAGAGAGAGAGAGAGAGAGAGAGAGAGAGAGAGAGAGAGAGAGAGGAGAGAGAGAGAGAGAGAGAGAGAGAGAGAGAGAGAGAGAGAACTTAAGAATTTTCCGTTATTCCTAAAAAAAAAAAAACAGATAAATCCTTGCATATTTTGTTCTTTCTGTGTGTTCCTTCTTCCTGCTTGGCGCAAACACCCGCCCAAACAGCCAGACACGCAGTGAACAACCGCTGAGTAACCCACATAGGAGCGATAATGAACAGACAGGAGATAATCCACAATCAGTCAGTATTTCTGGTCAAACTTTAGCCCTTTCCATCGCTGTTCGTATGGAAGTGACCAGCATTTTTAGACAAACCTTACTGCTTGTTTTCTTTGATTTGTCGCTGGGGGTTATTGAAGCCACTGCCACCTCTGCATTTTATAGATCACTGCCTTTGTATCTTTTGTAGTAAAAAAAAATAGTATCCAGAAAGTTATAGGCATTGAAGGAGAAAATTTGCCTACCAGTGAAAGGGTTAATGGACTAATCGAATTTACGTATAGGAACTAAGAAAATTTATCCATTTGCCTATCGCTAACTTTGTCTCTCTTTCAGCATTCCTTCCTTGTGTACTATTGTCAATCAGTATTTTTGGTTAAACCTAAATGCACGTATTTTTCTCCTTAATTTACCTTTTGTTCGTGAAGGATACCTGACCACAATGCTCTACTGATAGCTAACTTTGTCTCTTCCAGCACTCCTCCCTGCGCTGCCCGGCTTAAGGTGATCCTCTCAGCCTCCTTCCCTCACTTCCCCTCACCCTTGTTTGTTCCTCTCTCCACCTTCATTATGGCCACCCACGCCCTGACACCTTGCCCTCTGTCCTCCCCCTCCCCTTGTGTTCCTCAATTCTCCTCCCTCACCTTCGTCCCTCCCTCCCTGCCTGCCTCTCTCAGCCCCGTGTCAATGTCGGCGGCTGTCAGTCTGGCTCAGAGGGATTAGTGTGTTAATAAAAAGGTGTCTAATGGAGCGAGCCTAATGTCCCACAAGCATTATTGAAAGGCTGGTGAATGAGTCTCGCCTCGCCTCCGTGCTGGTGGTCGCGGGGCAGGAGGAAGAGGAAGATGAGGAGCAAGAGGAGGAGGAGGAGGAGGAGGAGGAAGGGATGATTGTGAAGGTGTTGGAAGTGTAATTCGATAGATGATAGCGTGTTTTCTTTTTTCTTTTTTCTTTTTTTTCGTCTTTTCATATTCTCTGCCTCTTTTCCTTTCATCTATTTTGATTACACGTTTTCTTTCTCT